>NC_064857.1:48036191-48221191 GCF_024139225.1 Suncus etruscus
CTTATGAAATAAATGTGCCTGGGAATATTAGTGTAAAAGTTGCAGCATTACTAATGTCGATTGAGTCTCAATTCCCTTTTAGTCCATTGCTCTTTGGCAGTTCCTTCACTTACGTACTTTATGTCTTCAGACTAGTTCTCCCTCTAGCCTCTTTTTCCTCTATGGGGTTCAAGAAACATCCAGATACATCTCTCAAAATCTGTTCAGTCCGATGTTAGAACTGGGCCAGCTCCTTGGACTCATTCTTTTTCTATCTCAGGAGGAGGCGGTGTGCCAAGCTCCCACCCTGCCGAGGTCACACTTGCTGCCTCCATCACCCAGAATCACCATTTCCCCTATGGCCTGCCTAATCACTGGCCCTCTATGGTTCTTTGTGAGAACATCAATCTGTACTCTGATAGTTGGGCTGATACTACCAGGGCTTTTTATTGCAGCAAGTACAGACCTCTTTGTCACATATTCTTTCTTCCAGGATAGCCTGATGGTTATAACCACAAACACAAGTCACCATGTTCAAACCTGGCAAGCTTCATAAACTCATTCTTTCCTTGAATGAGAAATAAACTGAGCTGTAAAATATTGCTACACCAACTCACACAGCACAAAGCGGGACATCATAGGAGAAGATGGTGGGCCAAAACTCTGCCCTGCCAAAGCCACACTTATTGCCTCCATCATCCAGAAATCACCATTTCCCATATGGCCTGCCTCTTCTCTGACCCTTTATGATTCTCTACAGGAGCATAAATCTGGCCACACTTATGCCATCATTTTGGGACGGTGATATCACCAGGGTTTTTTGTTTGTTTGTTTTTTGTTGTGTTTTGTTGTTGTTGTTGTTTTGCTGGAGAAAGCAAGTGTAGGCACCTCTTCTCATATCTTCCTCCTTCCAACAGGTGGGGAAGCTGAGTGCACACTCCTAAAAATTGTAGTAACAGTGATAGTGCTTTGAATTTCTGGACAACATAATTTGATTGTGGCATTCCTAAATGAACAAATAAATGTATTATGATCAACTATGTCAACTATGTAATGCATTTTTAAAAAATGTTAATTAATTTTTTAAAAAAGGGCCAGCATGAATTCCCTCCAGCTTACTTCCAGGGATCAGTGTTCTCTCATATCTCCAGAGAATCTTCATCCCTGACTCACTGCAAATACTGGTAACAAGACCCATGTTCTTTCTATTCCCAAAACAGAGATATAATTGTTCATATATCTATCAAAGGATGTTTGTTTGCCAAAAATACATAATCATCATGACTGTTATAAATTTATTTATATATCATTTTTCCACCATAGTTGTGATTGAATGCCCCTTCTAAAGAGTTTTATGTCAAATTCCCAAGGGATTTACTTTGGGTGTACATTTATCTAGATAAGTTATTTCCAATTTCCTACCAATCACTCTGAGGGCATTGTTGACATTTTGAGTGAAGGAAAATCCTAACTCTATAGTCTGACATTAAGTTGACACTGACATTTAAATTAATTGACTTTTTTACCCTTCAAAATTCTTCTTGGCCAGGTGTGGTCATCTGTCTAAGAATTCTTTAGTTCAGGGAGATAAAGGTAAAGAAAGACTCAATTTGTCCATCACCTAAACAAAATATCTGTCTTTAGTAGATAAAAAGAGAAAAGTAGAACTAATATTTGTGTAGTAGTGTATCATTTTATAACTTTCCCATAGTCTAAAAACATGAAGCACATATATTCCTAAAGTGTCTGAGTAATGATAAGAAAGAAATTTATTAAAATACTTTATTTTATTCTTAAAAATAAATATTGTTAAATGTGATTATTGAATACTGAAGACACATTTATTTCTGAAAACACATTTAATATTCATTAACTATATAAAGAAAGTGGGTATAAAAAGTTATGAAGTCATATTCACTGGTAGAATGAAAGAACAGCAGAGAAAATTTACTAGGAATTTTAAAACAGATGAGAAAGTTATGTTTTAACAACAAAGGTCCAGAAAGCTGATCTATTAATGGTTAAAAAAAATTACTGTGAATTAAAAAATTTCCAGAACCCCCAAAATATGGGAATTTAGTGTGAAGAGGAACTATGGAAAATTCAATTTTTCTTTATTATCATTATTTAAGTCTTAGATTCCCATAGCTGACTGACTTTACCTATTCTAAAGAAAAATGAACTGGTGAAGAAGGGCATTCTGTTTATGACTAAAACCCAACTACAAAGATGCTTGTAATCATGGTGCTTAAAGATTTTATATTAAAAAAAGAAAATTGAAGCCTTAGAGAGAAGCTTCTTAAATGTAAGACAGTTATAATCATATCATGGTTATGGTTAACTCAATGAAAAGAGGCAAATGAAGTAAATCTTTGTATACTGACCAGATTGAGACAATTAACCTGAAATTTTATTTTTTGTTTGTTTGTTTTCTGGTTTTTGTTGTTTTTGGGTCATACCGGGCAGCGCTCAGGGGTTACTCCTGGCTCTATGCTCAGAAGTCGCTCCTGGCAGGCTCGGGGAACATATGGGATGCTAGGATTCGAATCAGTGACCTTCTGCATGAAAGGCAAACACCTTACCTCCATGTTATCTCTCCAGCCCCTATTTATTTATTTTTTGATTTTTGGGTCACACCTGGAGGTGCTCAGGGGTTACACCTGGCTCTGTGCTCAGAAATCACCCCAGGCATGGGGGACCAGATAGGGTGCCGGGATTCAAACCACCTTTGGTCCTGGGTCGGTCACTAGCAAGGCAAACACCCTATAGCTACACTAACTCTCTGGCCCCTAGCCTGAAATTTTAAATTAAAAATTCAAAGTGTCCTTTCATGAATAATTTGATCAATACGAATAGAAAGATTAAATATAATTGCTTCCAAGTTTTTTTTGGTTTTTTTTTTTTTGGTTTTTGGGCCACACCCGGCGGTGCTCAGGGGTTACTCCTGGCTGTCTGCTCAGAAATAGCTCCTGGCAGGCACGGGGGACCATATGGGACACCGGGATTCGAACCAAACACCTTTGGTCCTGGATCGGCTGCTTGCAAGGCAAACACCGCTGTGCTATCTCTCCGGGCCCCCAAGTTTTTTTTTTAAGAAAATGGCTGAGTCTATGACCTAATAATACATTCCAGTGTTCACAAGCCCCACATGTAAACTTCTATTCACTTGTTATGATCACCCTCAGCAAAAAATAGGTGGGCAGTTAAGAATTTTCAAATAGACAAAGAATTTTGTGTCAAAGAAATCAGAACAAAACAGCCTAGAAAAACATAGAATAGAAAATATGCAAGGTACCATACTATCCAGCTATACCACTCCTAGAGAAACACAAAAATACAATTCAAAAATCCCTTTCTCAGACCTATATTTGTTGCATCACTATTTACCATAGCAAGACTCTGGAAACAACCAAGATGCCCTTCAACAGAGGAATGGCTAAAGAAACTGTGGTACATATACACAATGGAATATTATGCAGCCATCAGGAGAGATGAATTCATAAATTTTCTTATACATGGATGTAGATGAATCTATTATGCTGAATGAATAACTCAGAGGGAGAGAGATAGACTCAGAATAGTCTCACTCATCTATGGGTTTTAAGAAAAATAAAAGACATTTTTGCAATATTTCTCAGAGACAAAGAGAGGACTGAAAGGTCCAGCTCATGACATGAAGCTAACCATAAAGAGTGGTGAGTGCAGTTAGAGAAATGACTACACAGACAACAATCATAACAATGTGAATGAATGAAGTAGAAAGCCTATCTCGAGTAAAGATGGGGGTGAGGAGGGAGATTTGGGACATGGTGATGAAAATGTTGCACTGGTGAAGGGGGGTGTTCTTTACATAACTGAAACCCAACTACAATCTTATTTGTAATCAAGGTATTTAAATAAAAAAAGAAAATATACAAGGAGTGAAACATTAAAACTTTAAAACTAAGTAAAAAGGAAATTATACAAGGAGAAAAACATTAAAACTTTAGAAATGTCCCCAGGAGAGAAAAAGAAAAATAAGGTGGTCTTATTTTATTTAAAAATAAAATTACTTTTTTTGGATTTTTAAATATTGCTTTATTTAAACATTGTGGTTTGCATGATTGTTCATAATACTGTTGGTATTTTCTCATAGTTACAAAGTTGTTCATGATTGAGTTTTATTGTGTACAATACCCTTCACCAGTACACAGTTTCTACCACCAATGTCCCCAGTTTTCCTCCCCCCCTCCCCTCACACTCTCCCCCTATGCTGCCATAAGGGCAGATATTTTCCTTCTCTCTCTTCCTTATTTTTCCTTTTAGACATTGGCTTGCAATATATATTTTGTATTTTTATTTTTTTATTTATATCAATTTGGGGGTTGATATCACCAGGGCTTTTTGAAGCAAGTTCAGGCACACTCCCCCCATATCTTCCCATCTCTTTCAGCAGACCTAGCAAGAGTACATGGAATACTATGCCGATGGAGTCATGAAATTTGCCTATAAGTGGGTGGACATGAAGACTATTTTGCTGAGTGAAATAAGTCAGAGGGAGAGAGATAGACACAGGAAAGTCTCACTCATCTATGGGTTTTAAGAAAAACTAAGGACATTATTGCAATAATCCTTAGAGACAATAAAGATGAGGGCTGGAAGTACTGGCTCATAATATGAAGCTCACCACAAAGAGTTAGAGAAATAACTGCACTAACTATCATGCCAATGATAGAGAGAGAAGTACAATGTCTGTCCCGAAGACAGGCAGGGGATGGGGGAGGAGAGAAATGGGGGATATTGGTGGTGGGAAGATTGTATTGGTGAAGGGGGTGTACATTTTATGACTGAAACCTAACTATAAACATGCTTATAACCTTGATGCTCAAATAAAAATATTATTTTTAAAATGTTGTATCAGAAATAGTACTTTGTATTTCTAGACAACTCAATTTGTTTGATGCTGTTATCCCTAAAAGACCACCCCAATTTAACAGAATGGACAGCTAACAACAAAAGCTTACTAAACCTTTGCCATTGTATTTATGACCATTAGAGATACAATAATTTTAACAAATGTGCTTGTTACTGTAGTTTTCTTTCATTTTTTTCTCTTCTACTTTATTATTTATTTCTATTGGTTTTCAATCATCTTGCTTTCACTTACCTGGAAACAAATGTATCGTGATTAACTATGTATTGTACTATCTTTAAAGAAAAGTAATAAAAAAAATAAGGTGAGAGTGGAGGAGGATAGAAGAAGCTGATCAGAAGTGAAAAAGGACAGTAGTAGCACTCTGGTGATATATAAAAATCATAAATATTATTACTATTCTAATAAAACAATAAATTTAAACATTATAGACAAGTCATCTAAATTATAATAAACTTTTTTTATTTAACCAACTTTATTACATACATGCTTGTGTTTGGGTTTCAGTCATGTAAAGAACACCACCCATCACCAGTGCAACATTCCCATCACCAATGTGCCAAATCTCCCTCCTCCCCACCTGTACTCTAGACAGGCTTTCTATTTCCCTCATACATTCTCATTATTAGGATAGTTCAAAACGTAGTTATTTCTCTAACTAAACTCATCTCTGTTTGCGGTGAGCTTCATGAGGTGAGCTATTACTTCCAGCTCTCTTCTCTTTTGTGTCTGAAAGTTATTATTGCAAGAAGGTCTTTCATTTTTCTTAAAACCCATAGATGAGTGAAACCATTCTGCATCTTTCTCTCTCTCTCTCTCTCTCTGATTTATTTTACTTAGCATAATAGATTCCATGTGCATCCATGTATAGGAAAATTTCATGACTTCATCTCTCCTGAAAGCTGCATTGTGTATATTGTGTATATGTACCACAGTTTCTTTAGCCATTCATCTGTTGAAGGGTATCTTGGCTGTTTCCAGAGTCTTGCTATGGTAAATAGTGCTGCAATGAATATAGGTGTAAGGAAGGGATTTTTGTATTGTATTTTTGTGTTGCTAAGATATATTCCTAGGAGTGGTATAGCTGGGTCATGTGGGAGCTCGATTTCCAGTTTTTGGAGGAATCTCCATATTGCTTTCCATAAAGGTTGAACAAGGCACTGACAGAACTTTACAAGAAAAAAACATCTAATGCCATCAAAAAAATGGGGAGAAGAAATGGACAGACACTTTGATAAAGAAGAAATACAAATGGCCAAAAGACACATGAAAAAATGCTCCACATCACTTTTCATCAGGGAGATGCAAATCAAAACAATCACCTCACACCCCAGAGATTGGCACACATCACAAAGAATGAGAACAAGCAGTGTTGGCGGGGATGTGGAGAGAAAGAAACTCTTATCCACTGCTGGTGGGAATGCCGTCTAGTTCAACCTTTATGGAAAACAATAATAAACCTTTTTAATGAAGTCCTTTGGTTTCACAGTTCTCTAAAGCCTATAATTCATTCATTCACTGTATGTGTAAAAACTGTAGTGTAAAACAGGAATGGACTCAGATGTGTTTTTCCAGCTATATGTTGAAATGCAAAACGTGGCAGTGGGGAGTGATCATGTTTGTCCCCATGCTCCTCCTCCATCTGCCTCACTCTCTTTCTCCTTTTCCTCCCTCCATATTTTCATCCCACTTCACTTTTTCCTCTTGTATGACCTCCAGAAATTCAAGAAATAAAACAACTCATTACTGACATCATTACATTTTAGCTAAATTAGTTGGCTTGGTCTTTGGCATAATAGCATAGTAATTTAGCTAAAAAATGGTGTAAAAGGCAAGGTTGAGTACAGATTGGTGTGTGTGAACCCTAAGAAAGCCCCTGAGAAAACCCTGCTCCACTAGTCTGGCTCATTACTAAAATGGGATTCCAGAAGCTCATAGATGCAGCAAATTCTGGAGGATACTGTATTTTTAATGCATCCAAGCAGAGTAACTATCTCATAGCACACTCCCTAAAGTTGAAGGACACCACTAAGGTCACTGAGTTTGACCCCAACATTTTACAGAAAAAGTAGTCCAGGTTCAGCAGGGCAAAAGGACTAGTTCAAGGTCATCACCATAGCAGGAGGCAGGGCCAATTCAGGTTTTGCTCCTTTCATAACTGTAATTCTCCCACTCTGCTGTGCTGACATTTTTTTTCACTCATTTTTAATACCCTAGTGCATGTTCCAATTTAATGTGTAATCAGGCATCTATCTGCCACAGAGCCCCTAAGGGCCTGGCTCCAGTCAGCCACCTGGCATAGGTTCAGGAAGGTGTGAGGCAGCCATATCAGATGACTTCCCCAAAGAAATCTGGCTTTAATGATTCCTTGAGCCAGGATCAGATTCTAAATACTCCTGAAATACTTGCCATACAAATAATGTCTATGAATCACAGAGTGGGTAGAGAATAGGAGGTGGACACAGTTAGTGTGAAGAAAATAGTCAGAGGACCAGCCAGGAAGTCAGTGGGTCACAGTATACTCTCTTTTACTTATCAAGAATCAATTTACATCAATCTCATTCTGACCACTACGATTTTCAAATAAGTTTTAGAAACAGGAACTATTCGATACTTTCCCCAATAATTGTGTCCCATTTTTTGTACTTCTCCAAAATCTCTTACCAACAAAATTGAACTTTGTGATATCTCCATGGCATCATGAATTGCAGGATGGTACACATGTGTGTAAAGGTATGTATAAATGTGACTGTATGACTAAGAAAAATTAATGCAAGATTTTTATATACTTTAAAGTACATTTCTTGCATAGTCAAGGCCTTGAGTTTAATTCCCAGGACCCCCTAATCAAGTATCATCATCATATTTTAATCATCTTATCAGCACCACCAAGACAAGTATTGCTGGGAGTGACTCCTGGGTCTCCAATACCTCTGGTAACTTCACACACACACACACACACACACATACACACACACACGCACACGCACACATGCACACATGCACAAACACATACATACATTTCATCTTTGAATACTTACCCCCTGGAAAGGAGATAGTCTTTTTTCACATGTCCTCGTGTCTCCCGAGAGAGATTAAATGAGACTTGTATCTTCTTTCTAAAATTCAAAGTTAAGAAAACCAATCGAGCAGACTCAATTAATCTTGACCCAGAATCATGAAAGGAGAAAATAGCCCCCGAATTTAAACTGCCTCCAAATCAAGAGAGCTCTGTACCAATCCCTGGTGATAGTCTTAAGTAGACAGGAAAGATGAGAATGTGAGCTGAACCTTGAAAGCTGAGTCTTTGGCTGTTGCTTGAACTAATTTGAATTGGACTTCTGTGGCTCACATCAGGAAGAACTCTGACCAAATAATCTCATTACAAAATACCCTCTAGAGGAATTTTACCAACTTGCTGCTTTGACCTGGTATGGTGCTAGAATAATCTAGGGACGTGGATATAGCTTCAAACACTATTAGGAGACATTTTTGACTTGTTCTCTTAAGGAAGGTAGACTTCCAGAGAATAGCCGAGTGGCTTTTATTTCTGAAGAAAAATTTTAAAAAGCAACAGATATAAAGTTGGAAACTTCTGATTCTAGAGAATTGAATTGTTAATGTTCATAAATAAATGTTAAACGTGATCAGCTGTCTTCAAGATACACTGAAAGTTGTGTCCCAAAACATGTAACACTCTAATCTTCTGCTTTACCCTAAACATATGCACTATGATGATCATACTTCAGTTTTTCCTACTGTCTCCCATCTAAGTATTTTTCTAGAATCTGCTTGAAGACACGTCTTATTTCTCCCACCACTGTTTTAGTCTGAGCCCAAGTAGTCAGAGCTTAGAAAGAGAAAAAATAGTCATAGAAGAAGCAATGTGTGAAAGTAATTTTTCTAAAAAATATCAATGCACATTAATAGTTTTTTTTTTACAAAAGGAGTTTCTAGATTCAACCTGGATCAAATAAATTAAACAGTCATAAGTAAAAGTTTTTACTCTAATCATGCTTAATTAGGTTTGAGCCTTAATTTGGCTCTTTGTTAGTCATGTGACTATAAAAGCTATTTAAGCTCCCTGTGATACATTTTTTCATCTACAAAAGATGTATAAGTCTAACTGCATCAGTCAGGGTTTAGTGCAAGAAGCAGAGCAGGAAATAAACACCACTTTAAGTGTTCTGAGCAGGAAAAGACTTAATATAGGAACTTGAACAATACAAACATACCTAGAAAATAGAACCAACTTACTGTAAACTTAATATCTCTGCTGTCATTTGAAAAACAAGAACCCTTATAGCCAATGCTAGATCCATCACAATTCAGAGCTTAGGAAGTCACCAATGCCACTGCTGTGCTGATATGGAGATTACAATACGTTCTGTCATACATCATTCATTACCACCATAATTGTTACATGTAACCAAAGAAGGCAGCTAAACACTGGCATTCCATGGTTATGTCCACAGAATTTAACAAATAGACAACACACCAGGAAATTCTATGTATGAAAGAATAGATAGTGCCATTTCATACTACCCAACTCTACATTTCATAAATTTGTCAGGTCCAAGATGACCACATCAAAAGTACCTGGCCTAAGTTACTGTAAGATTAAATGAGATAGATGTCATGTGCAGAGCTCATGCCTGAAATATAGATAGAGCTACAGATGACAGTACCACTGTCATTGTTGTGACCTGCTGCTACCCAGGATCACATAGGATTTTGTCCTTCCTCATCATAAGAACTGCATAACTGACTGACATCCTCTATCTAGTTTTCTCAGCCAAGAGAAAAATTTTAGCTTCAGATATAGCACTTTTATATACATCATTGTGCCTACATGTTTGCATTACCTTTTTTCTCTGTAAAATTTTTTATTTCTACTTAGTTTCTTTTAATTCATCTTTATGCCTTGTTAAGGAAAGTATTCAAAATGTGTTATACTGTGCAGCCAGGTATAAGTAAACACACTTTTTAAAGTGAGTTAATAAATCACTTGAGCATTGAGGGTGTGTCTTTTGATGATGGAAATCAGAATAAATGTAACATTTTGATGGGCTCCTTTACTGATTTTGCTCAACTAATTTTGTGTGGTTTCCCATGGGCATGGCCCCATATCCATTCTGAATTGCCCCCCCCTCAATAAGGGAGAAGTTTGACATTGTCAAAGTTAGACAGGTTTCTAATTTTGCAATTATCCCATGGGTATTTTCTGCAAACACAACCCTGACTTTAGCTTTGACGGTCACTCTTTTCCTTGTCAAGCAAGAAAAAAGTCTATTTTTCTGTTTTGACTTTGGTGAAAACCTTTATGTCTTTTCCTGAGCCAGCAAGATGCCAAAGTTCTAGCCTTTAGATTAGCAAAACTTGCCCACTGAGACCAAAAACACCTGATTGGCTGGTGCTCTGACAACCATGAGTTTTGATGTGCTCTGGGTTGGTTTCCTTGTGACTAATCCTCACAGCAGGTGGAATGATTCTGAAAACTTTTTAAATAATCAGTACTCCCCAGATTTTTCTACAAGGTGACATTTCCACAGATTAGAACTTAAAGAAGAGTGGGAAAGTTGATTTATGCTCTACTATGCAATACTGTAATTCAGTTTCCGGTGTATCAAAGTTCTCCTTCTTACAACTCAAGACCCTAGTTTAAAATTTGGAAGACCCTGCATACTCCACTTCCATTTTCTGTACAATATTTAATTGAAGATCTGCTACGTAGAGTTTTCTTTTTGTATCACTCATTAGTGAGGAAAGACAGCCAAATTTGCCATAAATAATTCTATGTGTGTTTTTGTAGATCATTCAGATATGCACCTAATCACTCTGAATTCAGTTACTTACCTTTCCAGAAGCTGATGTCCTTCCTGAGAACATAGCTTTGTTTTTTTAATGATATTTTACTCTATATTTGCTTTGTAATTATTATCAAATCAAATGAAATTAAAGTCACTCACAAGATGTTTTTATTCCCTCTATAAAAGAGAATCCTATTTTTTTCCATTTTCTTCATTTTTCTGGACCTATGCAAACACTATCACACCTTTACTATATTTTTTTACTCTTATCCTTTAAGGAAAAAAATACAACTTACTGAACTTAAAAACAAATTACTGTAGTAGAATGCCTGTCTTGAATACAGGCAGGGGATGGGAAGTGGGGAGGGGGTAATGTTGCACTGGTGAAGGGGGGTGTTCTGGTTATGACTGTAACCCAAATATGATCATGTTACTTAAATAAAAAATATATTTAATAAAAAAGTCAAAAATAAAAGAGAATCCTAGTTCAGAGGGGCAGGATGTGGATACAGGAATAGAGGATGAGTTTCCTCTTAAGCCATGAAATTAAACTTAAATCTAGATTAATTTTAGTGTTGTGCCTTTGCAGGTATGATCTTTCACAGAAACCCCTGATGTGTTGGAACTTGGTTTTCATGTAAATTCCTGTGCTTTTTGTTTTGATTTGTTTTGTTTTGTTTTTTTTGGGCCACACCAGGTGATACACAGGAGTTACTCCTGGCTATGCACTCAGAAATCACTCCTGGCTTGGGGGACCATATGGGATGTCGGGGAATCAAACCACTGCCCATCCTAGGTTTACGTGTGCTAGGCAAGCCCTACCACTTGCACCATCACTCTGGCCACTCCTGTGCAATTTTTTGTCATTCGTACCATTTATAAAACCATAGACCATAATTTCAGTTAGTGTAGGTTTGGATTGCTCATTATTGTGAATGGAATAGCAATCAGAAGTTTATAATCCAAACACTTTTTTGAGGGACGAATAAGAAAGGAACCTAAATAAGGCACAGAAAGAAATGTTTTAGTTGGCCATATATGACCATGAGTTTTTCAATTTTCTTGTGGTCCAGAGGTGGTGTGAAGAGGAGGGAAACAAGCAGCAGGCCTGCAATATAAAGAGTGTGTGCGATGAATATGAATACGTGCCTGAGGGCAGACACGTGCATGTGTATTTGCCCAATGGCACTGTATAACAAAGACAGCTAAATCCATTCCATAAGTACAATTTAAATGAGACACACAGTGCCTGGGATGAGTTAAAGGATGAATGAATTAAGGTTAGCACATTTGAAATGCTTTAGTGCATTTGGTTTGAGTTAATTTAATTGTTCTATATTTTAAGTTCATGTGTTGAAGAATAACTACAAGTTTTCTTTTGGATTCATGAAATAAAGAATTCCCACTAACAATTGCAATCAGGGTTTTGTTACCTAGTGTAAAATAAATCCCCATACTATATTTCTAACCCTAGGTGATCTGTTCTGAAGCAGGATAGTCCCAAATAATTAAAACAAGAAAGGGAGAAAATAGGGAGAAGTCAAGTAGCTTCTCACCTTGTGGGCTCTCTGGGCCCTCCAAACAGAAGCCTCTCTTTATTGACCAATTTAAATTCAACCTGGAAAGGGAGGGCCAAGTGAAAGACAAAAGTACCTATACGCCAATCTACTTTTACATGTCAGATGGATAGGTGGAAAGGTAAAAGAAAGCAGGGAACACCTTTGTTTTGGGTAAAAGCTGGGTGTTCCAACAATTTACCCTTTTCTGTTCAAAAAAAATTGAAATTGCATTCTATATGGTCCCCCAAGCCTGCCAGGAGTGACTTTTGAGCACAGAGCTAGAAGTAACCCTTGAGCACTGCTAAGTGTGGCCCAAAAACAAAACAAAACAAAAAAGAAGAAGAAGAAAGGAAGGAAGGAAGGAAGGAAGGAAGGAAGGAAGGAAGGAAGGAAGGAAGGAAGGAAGGAAGGAAGGAAGGAAGGAAGGAAGGAAGGAAGGAAGGAAGGAAGGAAGGGAAGAGAAAGAAAGAAAGAAAGAAAGAAAGAAAGAAAGAAAGAAAAGAAAGAAAGAAAGAAAGAAAGAAAGAAAGAAAGAAAGAAAGAAAGAAAGAAAAGAAAGAAAGAAAAAAGAAAGAAAGAGAGAGAGAAAGAGAGAGAGGAGAGAGAAGAGAGGGAGGGAGGGAGGGAGGGAGAGGGAGGGAGGGAGGGAGGAAGGAGGAAGGAAGGAAGGAAGGAGGGAAGGAAGGAAGAGGAAGGAAGGGAGGAAGGAAGAAAGGAAGAAAGAAAGAAGAAAGAAAGAGGGAAAAAAGAAAGAAAGAAGAAAGAAAGACAGAAAGAAAGAAAGAAAGAAAGAAAGAAAGAAAGAAAGAAAGAAAGAAAGAAAGAAAGAAAAGAAAGAAAGAAAGAAAAGAAAGAAAGAAAGAAAGAAAGAAAGAAAGAAAGAAGAAAGAAAGAAAGAAAGAAAGAAAGAAAAGGAAAGAAAGAAAAAAGAGAGAAAAGGGCTACATAAGTTTTATTCTGTTCTCCACAAGAAGCAGGAAACCACAGAAAGGAACTAGAAAAGTGGCTGTTAATTTGCATAGACACAATAAAAGTTGGGAAAAAGAAAAAAATAACTTTTAGCAGCAAGTAAGGTGATTAGAAAATTTTCTAATTCCTAGGAATCACTGCTGATGAGAGTAGACTTGGCTGTAAAAAGTGTAAGAGGTTAGATTGTGCATACATTCTCAAAGCAATCAGCTTTTTCCATATCCTTGTCTTATACATATCACAAAAATTTTTCATGGACTTCTCTAAACATAAATACATACTTTTGTGCAGATATATTTAATTTAAAAATAAGTTGCTAAACAGCCTTACACTGAGCACTCTAATACGGAGTCTAGAGCATCCAAGTTCCTTTTCCATGAAACTCGCCTAAACAAAATCATAAGATCATTTCTGAGATATACATAGTTTGAAATTAAGTTTTACTTAAATGTTCTTATAAATGAGCACTGGTAATAAGAGTCTAAAGCATCTAAGTTTCTTTTCCATAGACTTCTGTGGACAAAGACATTAGAACATTTTAGCAGCCATATTTGACTTGAGAATAAGTTGCTAAGTGATACATACAATCAAGCATCAAAGTAACTGGGAAACATTCACTAGGAAAGCCAAGAACCATTAAAGATTTAACAAAATAATGCATTACTGAGAACAGTGCACAACTAATATTTCAACCACGAGAGTTGGATGCATAATTATCTGTTTGCAGTGGGGGCATAGAACAAAAGAGTAGCTATTAAGATCTATAAAGGTTAGAACATAACAGTTTAATCAGTAATATAATGAGTGCTGCAAATAGGATCAAGAGATTAACCTAGAGGAAAGTTTTTTTTTTGCAGGTGACCCAGGTGCAGAAAGTTCTGGAAGCAACTTCTCAGTTGGGCTTTGGCTGGGTGTTGTTTCGTCATCTTCACCTTCTGTGGTAGGCTGTTGAGGCCGCCTGGAATGAAAAGGCCTTTGGTACCTGGGCTGCAATCTTGATGGGGATCTGCTCCAATGGGGCTGTCTCTTTGGCTTCTACAGCATCAGTGACCTCAATAGGCTGCTGCAGGTTGGGGGAACTGAAGTTCTCACACAAGTGCATTCATTATAAAAATAAAAAGCAATAGGCATTGGCATCTGGGATGCTGCCCAGAGTCTTCAGCTCTCTCCCCTTCACTGTCTGCTTCTGTCCCACCTGAGAGGGCCTCTGCCTCCATGGGTGGTGAGTTTGGGGGATAAATCAGCAGAATCTATATCTATTGGGACCAGAAGTGACCTTTTATTGGCACACTGCCAGGTCAGCTTTATATTTATGAAGTGCTTTGACCCATTACTACAGAAGTTAGTTTTACAGCTATAACTTATCGATCAATCTATAATGTATGTCTGTACATGTGGGGGGTTTATGGTAGTCACCTTATGTAAGTATTTTATTCTTCTGTGTTGTACTCCCCACATGCTGCTCTACAAAACCTTTTCTATTGCTTCCCTATGTTTATTTATCTCAGAATTGTTTCCCTCCCTATAAAACCCCTTTACTCCTACAACTCTACACCCCTTATGACCTAGGAGCACCCTGACCACTTCCATTTCTCACTGCTGTGAACTGCTGCCCATGACCAAATCTGGCTTTTTGAGTGGCTCTAAGCTCAAGGATGTATCTTGATGAGTGACTCCAGCCAGCCACCTCCTTGACTGCTATCTACAAACAAATCACCTCATTATCAAAATGAATAATTCAGATCCTATCCCCTTGGATTTATTCAAAGGATATAAGGGTGATATAAATATTTCTTTCTGTGTATTTATTTACTATATATATATTTCTCTGTAGTGGGATGCAGTATTGTACTTCTTCAGTATCTTTCATTTTTCAGTAGAAAATATTGTTAGGGATATGTGTATCTCTTTATATGTATTGCCTAGGAAACTGTTGCTACTAGACCTATGTTTTGGGACTTATTGAACATTGGCATTAACTGAGGGAAAAATACTACTACTTAGCCAGAGTTGCCTGGTGTCCCAATAGTACCCTGGGGCACTGTTCTTGTCCTTTATTCATAGGCCCAATAAAATGGGGAAATCTTCAAAAAGAGAGAAGTTTCTATCTATTAGGAACAGGACTTCCAAAATTTATATGTTGCAGGTGAGCCTTTCACCCTGAACATTTGTCATTTGACTTGGCTTAGGCTTCAGTTGTTTAGAGATCAACCATACAGCCCTGTACTTTGTGTCCCATCATTGGAACCAGCACTGGCTTCTTCATCACACCAGGCAACTACTTGTAACCAGGTCAGGCTTCTGTGCTGCCCTGGCACTGTTTTGTACCATAGTGAACTCCCATGCCACCCTGACAATGACATAGAAGAAAGATTTGCAACCAGGCTGGGTTTCCATGCCATGCCACCCTGATGGCAAAATGGAACCAGGACAAGCTTCATGATGCCCTGACAACATAGGACCTGTAAATAAGCCAAGAACTCCAATTACAGAGCCTGAGTACAACAACCACAATGAGGAGAACTTTTTCTGGAACATAGCAGAAAGACTCCCAGGTATTAGGTAAATTTACACTGTCTAAAGTTTGGAGTTGGTGATGTTATCAGATGTTTCCTGGGAAAGGACACCCTGCTTTTAGGCTAAATGTTTGTTCTTTATTTCCTCAGCTTTTCCTCTGCCTGTTCACAAATTAACTTCTAGATCTGGATTCCCACCTTTTACAGAGAACCTTAGAGCACAATTTAATTCTGGTTTATCTCACATTTCTTCATTTTAGTGAATACACAAGGAGGAATTGTTATATTAAGCAGTTTTCACCTATTAAAGATAGCTTCTTCTTTGCGTATATTTATCCAACCTGGATGGGAAGAACCTCTGGGAAGGCTCTCTACCCCAACCTTTTCTCCACCCATAGGGGTGGTCCTATTTATTGCAATAAAAATGGCAGCTCTGTTGGTTTTCCACTCCTCATGATATAAAGATCCCCAGAGTCATTACATCTCTGCAGTTTGGTTTGAATTATTTCCTGCAGTTGTCCTATTTTCAGACCTGCATCCCCAATACCTTCAAAATTGGGGTGGAAAGAATTATCTATACCTTGTGAGGTAAAAACATCCTTTCCTGGTTGTAGAATGAGTGTTTACACTTCATAATTCATTGTTTACAGCACTCTATAAACCCCATGCCCCACGGAACTCTCTCTTCTTTCTCTTGCTTATTTTTACTCCTCTATTTATATCTTTCTATTTTCAATCTCCCTCCCTTCCTCTTTCTCCCCCCCCCCCTCTCTCACACACACACACACTCCTACACACATACTCTGTCCTTTTTTATTTTCTCTCCTGTCAGGAAACACAGCAAGGAAAAAAGGTAGCTGGAAAGAGGGCCCTGAAAACATGAAATCTGTTAATACTTTCATCTTGATTTTGGATTTCAGTTTCCAGGACTGCAAGAGTAGGAAGGGCAATTCAACTGTGCTATAGCAGCAGACTAAAAACTAAACATGAACTTCATAGAATTATGCACTAGCATCTATTTCACTTATCAACAGAAATTAAAATATACAATATGGCATAAACACAATCTAGAAGAATGACAAAAGTAGCTAATGAAAAAAAACAGTTAATAGTGTGAATTTGATTAAGAAACAAGGATCTTACACTGGCAGCGAGACTACATTAGTCAAACCACTTGGAACTCTTAAAAATTATCTACAGGGACCGGAAAGATAGCATGGAGGTAAGGCATTTACCTTTCATGCAGAAGGTCATCAGTTCGAATCCCGGTGTCCCATATGGTCCCCGTGCCTGCCAGGAGCAATTTCTGAGCATGGAGCCAGGAAAAACCACTGACTGCCGGGTGTGATCCAAAAACCACACACAAAAAAATTATCTACAAAAACTGTGTTTGTGTCCAAAGATCCAGCAATACTATTTCTAAATACAAGTTCATGTTTGATCAAAGACATATTAAAATTATATGTATGCTGCTAGTAATTGCTGGAACCAATCAAATGTTGACTGATGTAAAATGGACAAACTAAGGTAATTTTACATACTAGAATAAGAACAGCAGTGAAAATGTAAAACCTTCCACCACTATATAAGTATAGTTCTGAGCAAAAGGTTGTGCCCTTTCACCATTTATCTAAAGCAGAAAAGCTAATTATGCTTTTAGATCAGGACAGTGGCCACGCTAGCAGGAAGCATGAGATGCATCCTTTTGCTTTAGTTTTGGTTTCTTGATCAGTGTGCTGGTCACAAGGGTAAATTCATGTTGCAAAAGTTTATACAACTGTGGCTGGAGTAGTAGCATAGTGATAAGGCATTTGTCAAGCACACAGCTGATCCAAGACAGACACCAATTCGATCCCCAGAATCCCATATGGTCTCCCAAGCCAGGAGCAATTTCTGAGCAGGAGTAACTCCTGAGGGTTGCTGGGTGTGACCCCACCAAAAAACAAAAAACAAAAAAAGTTTATACAACTTACATTTATGACATGTTCTTAAGTATTTATATCTATATATTTATGACATTTTCTATATGTACATTTTTATAAATATTCATTTTCTATATGTACATTGTATAAACATTAAAAATGTCTAGGAAAGACATTATGATGAGTTATTTATGTATAATAAATTGAAAACATTCACTGGTCAATGTAAATAGTACATTCTACAAATAAAGTATATTTTGATGAAGTGACACCACCTATCTTCCTTTATTTTTCAAGGGGGAACACTTGTTGTTAAAGCAAACTATAAAAGCTTTTTGAGGAAGAATAGAAACCTCAAATAGAAGAAATATTTATAAAAAGAAAAGTTTTATTTCAATATTTCTTCCTGAGGTGAAAGATGTTCTCTAGAGACTTGTAAAGTTGAGAGAACCTCTCTGAATTCTCTCTAATTTTCCCCCCATCGTAACTCCATTGAGTAATTTCTGTATTTGGTGCATGAGGACAGTGTGTGATGTCTGTCTTTATTTATTTTGGAAAGGGAGGGTTTGGGTCACACCCGGTGGTGTTCAGGGGTTACTCCTGGCTCTATGCTCAGAAATTACTACTGGAAGGCTCAGGGGGAACATATGGGATGCCGGGGATAAAATCTGCACTGGTCCTGGATCAGCAGCGTGCAGGGAAAACGACCTACTGCTGTGCTACCACTCCAGCCCTGATATCTGTCTTTAGTCTTGATTCCTTGATCTCCATCAAGTTGCATTTCAAAGCTTTTACTGATAACTATTTCAGCTCCTTAATTATCCATCTTTCCCCTCAATCAATCCATTAGTTCTCTAGTGAACACTTTCGCTCATGAATATTTCTCCTTGCTTATTGGACCTCTGAAGGCTGGAAGTGAACATAGTTCTTGCTAGAAATTAGCCTCCTGGGGTTTCTAGGAGTTTGAATCAATTAATCCACAAGTGAAGAGTACTCAAACTTTGTATCTCTCATCCTTGGGAGGTTTCCAGAATTTCTCATCAACAAATCCCAGGGGCTTCCAAATTACCTTGATTATTGGGATTGGTTCATCTTGCTCTATGTGAACAAGAAGTGGCTGGGATTTCAGACTATCTTTGTGCTCAGTGAATCACACAAGATTGTTGCTTTGTGTACATTTGTGTGATTATTTTTAAAGACAGAAATTCAGCGCAACTATTTTGGTACCTTTAAATCTGTATGTAGCAAGGGTAGATTGAATAAAATAATAAAAGTAGCAATAACATATCCACTTATATAAATCAGAAACTATTATTCAAATTTAATATTTAATCAAGACAAGATTACTTATATTACAAAGAAGGTAAATAGCAATAAAATCTACAAAATAAACTGATCAGAGCGCATCCATCTATCCACTAATTCACTCATTTATACCCTAAATATCTACAGGCTCTACCATGTGGCAAGCGCTGGAAGATGCATGGAGACTCAGAACTGAACTGAGCGAACTTTAGTGTATGATATGAAGGAGCTCATGTTTTTCTAAGAGCAAGCATGTTTTCCCATTGTTCACCATGAAGTGAGCTTCACAAAGGTGTGCATAACCTGGGGAAACCAAAAAAAATCTGCAAATGGAGATTTAGAATTGATGTCAGAAAATGGGAGTAGTTGGACTCTAGAACTAGAGTATCAGATTCATACAGCACCCCTTTGTATGATAAAAATAAAAATATATCTACAAGTTGGGGCGAGACTTCCCCAGGCAACTATTCACAGCTCACAGTTCAGAGAAAAACATTTCCTAAGACCTGCTACCTACTGCTTTGACACCTATAGAGAAATAGCTTTGTTGTTGTTGTTGTTGTTGTTGTTGTTGTTGCTGTTGCCACAAAGGAGGCCAATACTCAAATAAGTGGTAACAGAGAAAACAAGACAGTAGTACAATCCTTGGTCATGCATAGTAGATTATAGATTGTGAACTCTTTTCTATTGACAGTTCTTTCTTCAGCACTACCATGCTTTTGCATCATCAGTTCATCTGGATTATCTCCTTTCTTTCCCCCTGGATATTGTTGCAGAAAGTGAAAACCTAAACAACTTATTGAGCAGTAACAGAGCTCATTCAAATTAATCCTGTACTGGCTAATGCCAGAACAACCTAAAGAAATATATCCTGTCTTCACCTCCTGTAGTTCATTTATCTAGTGAAAGTCTAGCATGGGTGAGTTGAGGGTCTTATGGACTGGCTATATCTAAGGTCAGACTTCAAGAGAGCATTAGAAATGAGGATGACCTTAAATTTGATCTTGAGTATTTGAGACTTATAAAATTCAGGTGTTGAATTTCTAGGAATATACACTTTGGGGATACTCTTCATCTGGTGGTAGGACTCCTTATATTTCATAAGAAAAATTAAACTGTATTAGTCAAATAAAATCTATATTTAATAGTATCAAAGCTTGGCTTTCTGGTATCTCTCATTCTGAGGAATCAATTAGGACATAGTTCTAGTGCTACTCCTTCTAAAAGATGTATATTCATAATTGTACCTATAGGTCTATAAAACATATTCCCTTATATTATATCTACCAATAGTACAGGATTAGAGATATAAAATTGTATTACATATAATTTGTGAGCATGCCCCAAAGGGAAATTTTTTGATAAGTATGTGAGGGAAAGAGGTTAATAGATTTAGATCCATTCATGAAGAGCTTGAAATCAGTTGTCTAAGTAAGATAAAAGAGCTGTGTTCTCATATTTCCAAAATCTTCAGTCATGGACAAAGGGCTTGGAATGCCAAGATTCTTGCTGTCACCTGAACTTGGAGAAGCAAAATACCTCTGATTACCCAAAAGTTGTTTTTTTAAGTGACAAGTTCCAGATGAGAAAAATTATTCTCGGTTCAGTACACTGATCCCGGTATATCCAAGTAGAGCACTGAGAGTGTGGACTATACTGTGTAAAATATAAAGGCCTGCATTCATTTACATTTGCTTTCATCATTGATTATTATATAAGTCTTTTTTTTCAGATGTGAATTGTGTAGAAACAAGCATAACATTTTGTTCATAACTGAACCTATTTTCTTAGACCCGTTGCAGTTATTCCATGAAATCTAAGATAAGGTAGATGTCACTTCTTAGTGTTCAACAGCTACCCACCCCAGTTTTCTCACCTTTTGATGAATCACCCAGTCATAGTTACCAAATTATAATGTAATTTTTCTGGAGTCTTTAGCCCAAAGGAGAAAGAAAAATATTTATGAATCAACAACTTTAATAGATTTCTAGGCATACACCCAACTCCTTCATTAGTGAGATCCTGTAAGTGAGGCTCCAGTTTCCAGAACTCAATGCCCTGCTGACAGGGAAAAAGAGGTGGGAATTACCAAGAAGAGGTATCCAAGGTTGGAATCCATAGGAATCTGGAACCAATGGCAGAGTTGATATTCTGAACCCCTAGGAATTCAGGAAATATGCCCACTATTACTCAAGGACCTTGTCTATAATAGAATAGGCAGTCTAGAACTGGTCAGCCTAGAACTAGAATTCAAAAGTGAAGAGGAGAGAGAATGATAGAACAAAGAAAGGACAGCAGAAGATGAACAAAAATGCTTTTACAGGAGTTATTAGGAAAATTTGTCACTATTAACTGTAAAATCGACTAATTCAAACGAAATAAGTGCCTTCCAAATGTTTGCCTTCTTTTCCTTTATATCATCCTTTTCAAGCCAATGAGCCTTAGATGCAAGTACAAAACCCACATAGTCCTTTTTAGGACTTGGTAGGGGGTCTTGGCATCACTATAGATTCTCCCCATTGCAAAAAATCCTTCTAGGGGTGGGGTGGGGCTTAAGGGGAAAGTGCCTCTGTCTGAGGCTGGACCTGCAGGCCACATTCTCTATTTTGTGATTACTTTTTTTCTTGTTTCGGGGTTTTTGTTTTAAATTTGGGCCACACCCAGCAGCACTCAGGGGTCACTGCTGGCTCTGCACTCAGAAATCACTCCTGGCAGGCTTGGGGACCATATGGGATGCCGGGGACTAGAGATGGAACCCAGGTCTATCCTGGGTCATCTCGAGCAAGGCAAATGCCCTACAACTGTGTTATTGCTCTGGCCCCTTTGTAATCACCTAAAATCACTTTTAAGGCAGTGTGTTCCTCACCTTATCTTACACATATCCAATAATACCTATCATGTCTTCTCTCCCTACACAAATGATAACACAAATAAGAACACTACTAGATAATAAGAACATATATGTGCAACTTAATCCATCAGATTTCTATGTTACCCTTTAAGCTAGACATTTTTATTCCAAAATAAAAAAAATAGTTGCCATTCACAGATAAAAAACACAGAAGCTCAAAAAGATTTAGAAAATGAATGAAGCCCATATAGTCTTGAACTCCATAGCATTTTCTAATTGGTTTATTAAATAGACAATTTTTTATTGCCATTAAGATAAAGCCCAATCTTGTCTTATTAGAGTCCAATCTTGCAATAAAAATCGAAGACAGATGAAGATAGGAAAATTCCATATGATTAGCTCATTAAAAGTACATACAGAAATAAATCAAAAGAATAAACAATGTCCACTGGAGGGACCGTAAACTTTGAAACATAAATGTACTAAGTTGTGGGGGATTGGGGTGAATGAAGTGGAGAAGAATGGAGTGATGGAGGAAGAATCTGGTGACAGCAATAAGATTATTGGCAATTGAGTGGTGAGTATGCTATGGGAATATTGTAAGTCTTGATATAAATGTTAAGACTTTATAAAGTATGTTTTCTCTACAATAACAATTTTGTAAAATGTATAAATTCTATTTCTTTTCAGCATTTTCAATTCATGTGTTTACTGATTTCCTAGAGCTAGAAACGTCATTTGTTCATTTAATTTTTTTACTATTATTTTGTACTCCTTAGTTTTATTTTTGGATGGGGGGGATGAGGTGGGATTTGATATTTCAATTAGATATCAGTAATGCTTCTAAAACTGATCTACCTAAGATGTCTGGTCACAGTGAAGATATTGGTTACTCTCTCATTTTAGTCATTCATGCTATTTGAGGTAAGTATGATAATATGTACTGTTAAACTCTCCAGTTAGCTTTATACTGGGCACAATGTAGGATCCAAGACTAGATGACATATCCTAAAAGATTGTGGAGTGTAAATTCTATTTCTTTTCAGCATTTTCAATTCATGGGTTTACTGATTTTCTAGAGCTAGAAACGTCATTTGTTCATTTAATTTTTTTTACTATTATTTTGTACCCCTTAGTTTTATTTTTGGATGGGGGGGATGAGGTGGGATTTGATATTTCAATTAGATATCAGTAATGCTTCTAAAACTGATCTACCTAAGATGTCTAGTCACAGTGAAGATATTGGTTACTCTCTCATTTTAATCATTCATGCTATTTGAGGTAAGTATGATAATATGTATTGTTAAACTCTCCAGTTAGCATTATACTGGGCACAATGTAGGATCCAAGAGTAGATGACTTATCCTAAAGAATTGTGGAGAGCCAGCTGGCTGGGGCAGCCCCTTGTTTTGAGGCCTTTTTAGGACTTGGTAGGGGGTCTTGGTGTGACTGTAGACCTCCCCATGGCAAAATCCTTCTAGGGGTAGAGGGGGGCTTAAGGGGAAGTTGCCTTTGTCCGAGACTGGGCCTTCAGGCCACATTCTCTTTTTTAGGTTTCGGGTTCTTGCTGTATGAGGAAGCAAGATTGATAAAGATGACATAATGTCAGATTGCTGAGGTTGGCATATGCCCATAAATTTCAATGCATCTGCAATTATCATCTGTGCCTTGAAATGAGATAACTAGCAGAGCTTGCTCTAATAAAGTTGCTGTATTGTCCATATACTCCCATACCCTCTCTTGGGGAATTTCCCTGGGGTCTCCATGGCAAAGGACACATTTTCTGTTAGACACAATGCCTGGTACAGAAGCTGACTTGTAGACCTAAACACTTGTGAAACCATTGCATTAAGTAGTAATGGCTCATTAGGCACAAGTGGATTTAAGCACAATTTTTGGATGAACAGACAGATAGGTCATGAGTGGATTAGTGAGTATAACTGTTCAATACTTAGATCTATTCATTAAAGAGAATGTCACTGACCTTTCCTACTCAGGAGGCAATAGCCACATTATTCTTGTGTCCCAACACTTTCTTGATTGAATAATAGGGACAAGTTGCTTTATACAGTGGTTTGCAACCTCTTTGATAAACAATGAACATGACCCATATACTTCTCTTAATCTCGACATATAAAAAAGATTCTGTATCAGAAATGTCATTACTCAACAACTGTCTCATGAATTAAATGTAATTAATAAACTATAATTTAACAGATGCATATATGAGCATGCCAGGATATATGTGGGATATGTGGGAACAAAAATCCTGAGTTCCTTTCATTTGGCAACAAGGAAAGCACCTCTCACCTACCCGTTCTCTAAGATTGGAAGCAGAGCGAGCCTCCATATGGAGCACTGAGGACAGGACGTTTCTGGAAATAACAGAATTGAGAGGATGGTGTCCCTAATACACTGGCAGCTGGGTGCACTTGGCAATGCCTAGCTCTACCCATAAACCCCTGCTGAGATCTATAAGTTAAAGAAGTGGAATTCAGAGAATTCAGAAGGGTATTTTACAATAACAACAAGAGTCTATGAACTTAGGAAACATACAGACCTAAATAAGAATCCAGCTACTCTACTTATAAACTGAGATTTGGGATCACTACTTCCTCTTAAACAAACAATTAATGTAAGAAAACCTTGTGTTTTTAATCTCTTTCCCTTTGATTAGAATGAAATGTGAACACCAGTTTTTCTCATCGGAGTCTCAGTAGTTGCTTGTTTTCTGTTAAAATTATGAGAAGCATACCCTTAAATTTCAAAGCTGCCCCCAGAGTTTGAAGAGTAAATTACAGGATCAATTATGTAATTGACTGTGACCTTGCACTCACTCCTCCGCATCCCACCTTCAGGCTTTTTTAAAGTTAGTAACCACCTTCTTCTAACCTAGCACATTTATTTAGGCAGGGAAGCAAGCAATGGTTCAGAGACAGACTGTTCTAATTAGTGGCCAAATCACTAGTTTCCTCAAATGCAAAGTGAAGCTGACGATGCTTCCCTGTCACATTTACTAATATTACATAGAAGAGCTCTTGGGTAGAGTCTGTCCACAGTGACACAGCACATGTTCCTAATCTCTCTCTCTCTCTCTCTCTCTCTCTCTCTCTCTCTCTTCGCCTCTCCCTCTCTCTGTCTCTTTCTCCTTCCCTCTCTCCTTCCCTCCTTCAGACCTCATTTTAGCCTTATTTTTATTTCCTCCTTTTCTTAGAGGAAGAAGATGGAACCAGAAAATGCCTTGTGACCCCCAAACTTAATGATATTACACCTGCAATTTTTTTTAACATTTTAGGAAATGCCTCATGCTAGCTAGAAGAACATTGCGGAGCTTTAACAAAATAGCCATGGACTCATGGAGAACAGCTTTGCATGCAAAGATCAAGTTCTTACACAAAATGTGAAGAATTAACCTAATTTCAGCAATTACTAAATAGAACTCTCTTTTCTTCTAGACTCAATCATTGTGCCCTTTATAAAATAGTATCTAGAATTGTATCCAGCATAGAAAAGAGGACAGAAGAAATATTTGGGGAAGGATGGGTTCTAGTAGCATTGACATCATTAGATTTAATTATGCCTGAAGTCAGTTCTTATACTTCACTTTTATGTAAACTAATACATTTCTTGTGTACTTAAGCTCATTGGGGTTTATTTCCTACTATTTTTAACAAAAAAGAAACCTATTTTGTATCTATTTGGAAAAGTGTCAGAATTGAATTAATTAGAGAGTAGGTAAAAATTTCCTCTGGTAAGGCAGTTCTAAACTCTGAGTATATATATATATATATATTTGGCTTCCACATAACAACTGTCCCTTTTTTTATACAAGGGGGTAGAAATGGCAACAGAAAACAAGCAACTACTGACTGGGACTATGGTGAGAAAAACTGGTGTCCACATTTCATTCAAAAGGAAAGATATGTTTTTATTTTTCAAATATATTTTGAAAGCCAATGACATTAAACACCAGTAGGTAACACAGTACATATAAAGCATTATTTGGGTCAGGAGATAGAACATTTCTATACATACTACAGTAAAACTTTCAAGAGAAACTCACTCAAAAGAGAACTTTTGAACCATATGGTATTAAATAAGCTACGATACTTAGCATTCATTGAGTTCTAATTTTCCATAAGGGCAGGAAAATCAAAGGAGGGTCTGAAAGTGATGCTTCCCTCTGGGATTTATGCAGAGGGAAGATAGAAGCAAACAAATACCAAGGTCTGTTGTTCAAAGAGTCCAAGAAACTGTCCTCTGGGATTTTACGGTGCTCTCTCTCTGTCTGTCTGTCTCCGTCTGTCTCTGTCTCTCTGTCTCTGTCTGTCTCTGTCTCTCTCTCTCTCTCTCTCTCTCTCTCTCTCTCTCTCTCTCTCTCTCTCTCTCTCTCTCTCTCTTCTTTTGAACCTCCCTTCTCAATCAGCACCACCAAGAATTCCAGAAGAGATCAGTGGGGACTTGAGTATTCATGATCTCATTCAGTCAACTAGACTTCTTCCAAATCTGGCTCTACCACTTACATGTGAAAAACATTTTTGTGACTAGATGTAATCATTTATGTAATATGAATGACTAATATTTGTGAATTGCTTACTACAATGTCCAGTAACAAATTTCTTGAGGTTATATGGAATCATTTTACAAATATTAGTCATGATTATTGTAAATAAAGAAAAACACTTGGTTTACAATGAAAATAAGAAATAAATCAGGCTAACTTTTTTTTTAGACAATATGATCATCAGTGCTGAAAACTAACAAAGAAAACAAAAAAACTAGTGTGCTGCAGATAGGGTGCTTGCTGTGCATATAGCTTACCTTGGTTCAGTCCTTGACACCCATATAGGCCTCTGGGCCTATTCAGGACTGAGTCAGGACCAAGAGTAAGACCTAACCATGTCTGGTGTGCCCACCCCCCCCAAAAAAAAAACAGAAAGAAAAGAAAACAGGAAAATAAGTGGCCAGAATGTTTATGTTTATGTTTATGTTTGTGAGACTCTGAGTTCTATCTCAGCTACATGCATTATTTAACACACAGATGCACAGAGAGGCAGAGAGAGAGAGAGAGAGAGAGAGAGACAGAGAAGTCTATGTATTTAAAAGCTAACTAGACAGGGACTGGTGCGGTGGCACAAGCAGTAGGGCATTTGCCTTGCAGTGCTAACCTAGGATGAACTGCGATTCGATCCCCTGGGATCCCATATGGTCCCTCAAGCCAGGAGTGATTTCTGAACCAATAGCCAAGAGTAACCCCCTGAATGTCACACCAAACAGCCCAACACCTCCCCCCCCAAAGCTAACTAGATATAATACTTAGTAGAGGTTACTTGTTATCAGTAAGATTGTGGTCTGTTTTTATTTTTTGTTTTGGCAGTAGTTATCTATTTTGTTGTAAGGCCACACCATAACTTACTCCTAGTTTTGCAGCCAGAGATCACTCCTAGAAGTGCTCATAGGAACAAATGGAATGTTGAGGAGCAAACCTGGTTCAGCCACATGCAAAGCAGGCACCTTACCTTTTATACTATCTCTCCAACCACATGTGGGCTGTTTTAATGACTTTTTTTAAGTATTGAATATTTTTAAATAAATGTTTTAATGAATCACTGTAAATACATAGCTACAAAGATGTTTGTGATTTTCACTGAATAATTTAAATTTTGTTTGTTGTTTTTTTGTTTAGGGGCCATACCCTAAGGTGTGGTTCTGTGCTCAGGGATCACTCCTGGTGGTGCTCAAAGGATGATATAAAGCCTGGGATTGAACCCAAATTAGCAACATGGAGGGCAAATGCCCTAACTACTGTACTATCACTCCAATTCAATGAATAAACTTTTTAATGATGGTGCCATATTGATTTAAAAATCAATAAAATGTAATTTTATTTTATTAACATTAAGTTAATATGGAATAGGAAATAATTCCATACTTTGTTGTCATACACTTGTAAACTTACTTAACTTTTTCCTTTCACCTTTCTGAGTTAATTGGCACATTTACCCTCAATTATGTCAACACTGACCCTCAGGTGATTTATGTTAAACTCTGGCTATTAAAAGTGGCTGTGGGGAAACAAAAGAGGAAAAGCTTGTCTGGCTTAGTAAAATCAAAGAAGCTGCTCAACAACCCCCAGCTGAAAATATATTTTCTCTAGTGATTCTGAGTTTTTGTCAGGAACTGCAAGCTGACACCCTACATGTACACCACCTGTTAATTTTCTTTCACTTCTCAACTTAAATATAATCACCTCAATTTCTATTCATGTTATTAGAAAAGGTCCAATTATTTAAGTAGAAGAGTGGTTGAGCTCTACTTCTTGTTGTTGTTTTATGGGTGCCTTTCTGTGGTTCTCAAGGGTTATTTCTGGCTCTGCACTCCAGAGAGTTTATATGGGATGCTGGGGATTAAATCAGAATGTAAAGCAAGTGCCCTATATGGTGTACTATTTCTTCAGTTCCTGAACCCTATTTCTTAAGCATTGCTACTTCCTTTTATTCCCTTCATAAAAATGGTAGATTTGCTTAGGTCCTGCCTTTTGTTGGAATAAGATGGAATTCCATAAATTTTGATAAGCAATAGTCAGTCACCTAGTTTGAGAGCAAGTTTCATGTAAGCAAGGATTAAATCACAAATAATTTTATCTATTTCTCAGGAATTGGAGCTATTATTTAAGCCTGAGTTATAAATAACTGTTGTTGCATGGATGGATGGATGGATGGATGGATGGATGAAACATGAATTCCACATAGTACCCGATGTTTATCTCCATATCTCAGTGCTCAGAAAAATTTTTATTGCTTCCTTTGTTCCTATTAAACTTTTTGGTAGAATGGTGGATAAATTTAAAGTTCACTTTCTTCATCTGTAACATGGACATGTTCTTTACTTTCATGCAGATAAGACATATGGTGCTTTGTGAACTTTCAGCTCAGTGAGACATGAAGAATTATCCACTTATTTGACAGAAACATTGGTATAATGAGAACACCGTGTTGCAAATCAGAAATAAAAATTTAGCCTATACTAGAGCAGAGATGCAAAATACCAACCAGCCAAACAAACAAACAAACAAAAACAAGTCCTCCTTAGGTTGGATATCAAAGCAGCATCTGTTAGAGCTAATTTCTTCTTTCGCTTGTCCTTTGTTGATATAGCTGGGCTAGCTGCTGCATTTTAACACATTTTGTTTATAATCATTCAGCTCTCAGAAAGTCATAAAAAAGAAAAACAGGATCATTATCTGGATGTATATGGATTTGCTCTATTAACACAAACCCAAATCCTTTGTATTCATAAATATAAAGAACCAAAAGGAGAGAAACAGATATCAGAGCAATTCTACCCTCTTCCCATCTGGACTCTCTTCATGGACTCAGATATTAGAACATCTAGTCATATCACCATGGTCACTGTTAGTATAGATGGTGGGTAGAGGTTGCTTAGAAATTATTAAGTGTCCTTTCTGAACTGTCCTCAGATGATTACATACCTTGAAGCAGACCACAATGTAACTGATAAAAGTTGCCACCAAAATGTTTCTTTCAATTAAAAATTTTTATTTTAACCAATATTTTATCAAATATTTTAATCAAATCAGCAGGCATATTCTAATCCTCAAAAGTAACCAATTTCAGCTTTTAATTTTTATCACCATATATTTTTACCTAAAATACTAAGATTATGATTCTTGATTTTGCTCACGATATTTTTTATCAGATTTTTGATCAATCCAGTCTTGACATTACCTTGATAATGTAAGTACATAAACCAACATGAACTAAAAATTAAGGTTTCCTTCTACAAGTTTTTGTTTTTCCCAATAGGGTTGTTAACTGCTTCAATTTTACATTATTAGTGTTGGGAATTTGCTTAATTTTTTCTTGTTTCGAGTTTTACAAACTAATTTGCATTTTGGCTACTCCTCACAAAAGCCCAGTTTTCTTAAATTCCAAAGATTAATTTATTGAAGACATACTACGTCTTTGTCTGGGCTGGTTAACCTCTGAGTCCTTAGCCCAGCTGGTATTTATGAGTCTTCTTTCGTGACATGTGCTTCCTTGTTTCCAGATGCCCTACAGTCTCACTTGATTTACCATTTTGATGAAGGGCATTCATTAATAGCTTCTTATTTAAACAATAATTAAATTAAAGAGTTTAACAATGTTGTATCTAGAATATTTTGTCATTAAAATATCTATCCACAATCCTGAGAGATAGTAAAACAGATAAGGTCTTTGCCTTGACATTGCTGATTCCACTTCTATCTATCCAACATTTATTTGGTAGCCTTAGTCTCACCAGGAGTGATTCCTGAGCATAGAGCTGAAGCCCTGAAACAGCCACTGTGGCCCAAATCCCCAACTAAATAAACAAAAGCAAATTAAATATTTTTATCTTAGGGGCCAGAGCAATAGCCTAAGAGTAGGACGTTTGCCTTACATGTGGTAAACCCAGGTTCAATTCTCAGCATCCCATATGGTTCCCTGATCCTGCCAGGAGTATTTTCTGAGTGCAGAGTCAGGAGTAACCCCTACTGCTGATAATGGGTGTGGCCCCAAAAGCAAAAAAAAAAAAAAAAAAACAAAAAAAAAAAAAAAACAACCGATATTAATTGTATGCCTGATTGGAAACTCCAGCTGCTTTTAGAAAGTAAACCTCTTTCATCAGAATTTTCAATGCATTAATTCATTTTCTTCTAGTTTCTAAACTTAACTCTCATATCTTTCCCATATAAGTAAGCATTTTTCTCCCTCCAACTTTCTCTCCTGTTCACCTCTCCTCCTCCCTTTATCCTTACTTTTCTGTGCTCCTTCAGACCTCCTTTGTCCTTCTCTATTTCACGTATATGCTTAGAATATTTTCATTCTTTATTCTAAAATAACTCGTAAAATTAGATCTTGGTATAAGTATATGTTGGTGACTCAGGTGAACCCTTACAGAAAGGCATGAGTTTAATTCCAGGAAATAGTTCTATAGTATTTTAAGTTAAAAAAAATTTTTTTTGTTTTTTTGGGCCACACCCATTTGATGCTCAGGGGTTACTCCTGGCTAATCGCTCAAAAATTGCCCTGGCTTGGGGGGACCATATGGGACACCAGGCGATGGAACCGTGGTCCTTCCTTGGCTACTCTAATACCACCTCACCGGCCCCTTTAAGTTAAAATTTTATTTTGAGATCATTGTACATCTATACCCATTTTTTTTATTTTTTAAAAAATAGTACTTTAATGTTTTATACACAGAAAATATGCTTTCACTTATAATGAGCAGATTATACTGTGGAGAACAATTTTCTTAATGGGATTGTTCTCACAAAATGAAAAAAGCCATAAAATTATATTCACAAATATAGCACACAACCTCAAAATATTTAACATGATTATTCACATCACTAATACAATGGCATAAAACAGTCATTCTGTCAGGTTAAAGTATAATAATAATGATAAAGAACCAAAATTACAATCATCTTTTGTTGGAACAAATAAAAATACAAAATTGCTACTAAGTACAGACAAAAATGACAACATATACTGAGAGTAACTTTAAATATTATAATATATAAGATTATTTATATAGTAAATGCCAAAAATATATACACGCATTACCTATAAACTCTAAGCTCTCTAAGCTTAAGAGTAGAATTTTACTATCTGAACATTGTCATATTGAATAATTCAAAGATCTATGTGTAAGATTGTCCTGTTGTATAAAGTGTCACTTATTATGTGAAAGTTATGGTATTGAACAGTTTACAAAATAAACATTAAGATCTGCTGGAGAGGGAGTTTGAAGCTTTTTGTCTTCAAACTATGTCAGTCTGGGCTGTCCCTTGTAAAATATATATACATATATATATATATAATTTAAATTACAAAGCAGTCGAGGATGAAAGTTGGGAGAAAGAGATGGATTTCAGGTAATATAAGGATGATGATGGAGGTTCTTCGACATTTTTAGTGGTGATGAGATAAGTACATCATAATATGATGTACATCTGTACATCAAAACCATAAATGTTAGCACTATTTTAACCATGTTACATATATAGAATTTAATCATTTTAATTTTTAAATAATAATAAAAAAGAATACAAAGAAATATTATCCTTTGCCCACTTTTTCTCAATGGCAACAAATTTCAAAACTATAGCATAATATTACAACCAGGAATATTATATATCAATAAACATCACAATAAATAGCTTTTATTTGGTTTCTTTATAGCCATATTTAAGTTTGACCTAGTCCCACACATCAAATTCTTCCTTCTCAATACCTGATAACCAAGAATTTGTTCTCCACAGTATTAAAAACTTTTTCCTGCTTTTAAAAATTTATTAAAAGAAACCCACCATTATTTTCATTGTTGTTCACTCTAAATGTAAGGTGATTTCTTCTCTGCCATTTTCAACAAATTTTTGCTCAGCTTTTAGACATTTAATTGTGTTGTTCCTCAATATAAATTTCTTTAGGCTTACCCTGTTTATTCCTGTTTATTTGTTCTCTGTGCTTCTCAAATCTGTAGATTTATGTTTGACAAATTTTGGGAGCTTTCAGATTTTATTTTTTCAAGTGCTTTCAGCTCTCTCCTTTTTTGATGTTCTTTCTAGGGTTCTGAAGATACAAGTGTCATATATTTTACTATCGTCTCTCAGGCTCTTAGAAAAGACTATTACCCCTTTTGCTAAGTTATTTTCTTTCTCATGTTCAGATTGGGTAATTTCAATTTACTTCCAGGTCACTAATTCTGTCTCTTCCCTTCTGCTGTTGAATCTATCCACTTCAATGTTTTGTTACTTTGTATTTGTATATTTTTCCATTATAAAATATTTTGTTGTTTTTTTATATCATATATGCTGTTTTATATCATGTATGCTGGAAGCAAGTTTAGAATCAAACTCAAAACACCAGGAAAACAGTAGAGTGAATAAAAGAGAGACCATTAATTCTCCGAGTTTTCTTTCTGAGATTCATGTCTTGGAATTGGAACAGAAGAAAGAAATTCATAAGTATTAGTGGTTATAGTTATATTCAAAGAGAAAAGACGCCCTACGAATAAGAAAGAAACAGCCTAAAAACCCAATGCTCTCTATCTATATTCATTTTTAGTATATTTGTAATGTTTCTTGATGTCTCTTACATTAATTTCCTTAAAATCTATGTGAGACATTTCTTTTTTTTTATAATAGCTTATTTTTATTGAGGATCAGAAGTTAATATATGGTTAACATTATTTCTGCACACATCTTTCCAACAGTACCCCCATGGCCTGAGCGCTTCTTACCGTCACAGTAGCCCAAGGGCCCCTTTCATAATAGCTCAATCCAGGGCCTATTTTAGTAACATAGGATTGAAACATAAACCAATCAGATTTGTACAAGTACAACAATTTTAACCAATGGGAGCATAAACACATTTTGATGGCGGGAAGGATGAAGAGGAACCTGGCAGGATGGGGGGAGGGGAAGCAAATTCTTAAACAAATAGCTAATTGATATTTACGCAAATACAATTATTTGTTTAGCCTATTTTCCATTTAGATCTATCTTTTGTGCAAGCAATAAGGATCATAATTTAAACTTTACAAAAACATATCTATAACTACATGCTTGAGAGCAGTTACAAAAACAGGTTCCATGGAAAGGTTAAGGCATCTGGTTAAGCCAGATTCTTTGTGCTGAGCTAAATTTATTTGCAGAGTTTTCTGTTGGTTCGGGGCTATGCAAACTTTTGTGGCTTGAATCAGACAGGCGGTGGAAAATTCATTCAGAGTTCCTTTGATATGTGGGGTGCTCGATCTCCCACATCTCCCCCCTGTTTAGTATACAATATAGAAGGGACAGACATGCCTCGGTGGACTAGCCACACTGGGTGAAGAGGTGTGGGGCTTCCAGTCACCGCATCTGCTACCCTTGATTCAGTCGTTTCCAAAGCTTGGCAAGGCACAGATTGAGGTCTATGCGCCAGCTCGATAACTTAAAACTTAAGTGGCGGAGAGTTTGCAGGAGGGGAGATGTCAGGTGTCAGCTGGTCTTCTGAGGTGCATAGTTGTTGGTACAGAACCTTTGAGTCCTTTCTGGTTGCTTCATCCACTTGATTCTTTACGAAGGTGGTGAGTTTGCGAAAAGCCCAAGGACCAAAGGAAACTAGCAACATAAAGCCAATGAAGGGCCCCAAAAGGCTGGGAGCACTGTTGTTATCCATGGAGTGGTAGAAAACCAATTTTTGTACCAGCTCTCACTCTGCTCTATATCTTTTTGTCTATTTACTAAATTATCCTCTATGTGTTGAATGCTATCTCTAGCTAAGCCGAATTTATTTTAAAAAGCAACATTTTACTCTAAGGATGACACAAATTCCCCCCTCCCTCAAAAAAAATGTTAATTTTGAACCATTGCGGTTATTCTGCACTCTTTGCTAGGAAATCAACAATAGTGTAAACTTCTTTAAGTTTGTAAACATTTTTAGCAACAGTTATAAGGCATTAGCAGATTCTAGAGTATGAACCAATGAATAAATATTTGTGCTTACACCAATAACACCTAGGCCTTTTAATAAGGCTAGGGTGATGGCAGTGTTTGACACAAGATTATATTTAAGAGGTAATAAGGCAATTTTTGATCTAACAGTCAATTTAGGCATTAAAACAACCAAAACACAGTGGTACTAGGACTAAAGAAACAAATGTAAAACAATGGGGGAGATAAACTAGTGAAACAGGCAAAAAAAAACATTAAATTGGGGGCAATCATGAACTGAAAGGAGAAATCAACGACAAGAATTTGATTACAATTTTTTCAGATTATTAAAATTTGCAGCAGGGAGGTCTTGGAAGAGTTCTTGCATTGGGGATACTTTTGGAGCTAGGCCCAGTTTCAAGGAAGAGTCCGCATTAGGGAGAGTTAGTAGGGAGGGCCTCGCAGCATGAGTCCACAGGGGAGTTGGCTGTCTTTTCTTTCAGGAGACGAGGTGTGGGTTTATCTGGGTGTCCCCTCGCCTGGGTGCAGGGTACTGGTTCGTTGAGTAGGAGGTCGATCTTGATGCCTAATAGAATAAGGACTGAGGGTGAAAAATTTTAATATGGTGGAAGATCTGGATGGGATTGAGGGGTAAAGGGATAGTTGGATTTCCGGAGGGGAGAAAGGGGAAGGTATATGGGAAGGGTATGAAGGAAGAGAAAAGAGAAAATACCTTAGAGAGAAAAGGGGAAGAGAAAGAGAAAAAAGTAATAAGCAGAATAGAGAGAAAAAAAAAGAAAAGAAAAGTAGTAAGAAGAGAGGAGAGAATAGCAAGGGAATGCTGGTTTAATTAAAAGTATTCGAAGAATCGAGCCTGTGGTTTAAGTCTGTACGTTTCAGGTACTGCTTCGATGATCTGAATGATCACGTGCTTCAATTCAATATATTATTCAATATAATAATCCAAATGGCAAAAAACAAAGATATAAAGGAACTCCTGAAAGCAATAAGGGAGAAAAAAAACCTCAAGTACAAAGGAAAGGACATAAGAATCAAACCAGATCTCCCATTTGAAATAATTCAAGCAAGAAGACAGTGGAATGACATATTTAAACGACTGAATGAAAGAAATTTCCAACCCAGGGTCCAATACCCAGAAAAACTATCATTCATATGGGAGGGCAGACTAAAAACATTCTCAAACATGAACGAACTTGAAATATTTGTGCAAACTAAGCTGATCCTAAGCGACTTACTCAGAGACGAATTACACAATCCAAACCCCCGATTGTAACAATAACCACTCCACACAATACAACTGCACAACAGTCCTCTCTATCAATAATTTCCCTAAATGTTAACGGACTAAACTCTCCAATTAAAAGACACATAGTAGAGAACTGGGTTAGGAAAAATAAACCGCACTTCTGCTGTCTGCAAGAAACACACCTACAGTTACAGGATAAGCACAGGCTTAGAATAAAAGGATGGAAAGTAATTATTCAGGCCAATGGAAAACAAAAAAGAGCAGGGACAGCCATTCTTATATCAGACCAAATTGTATTCAACCTCAAGAAAGTGATCAGAGACAAAGAGGGTCACTACTTACTGATCAGGGGAACATTAGATCAAGATACACTAACCCTGGTCAATATCTATGCACCTAATGTAGAGTCACCAAAATATGTGAGGCAACTACTGGCAAACCTGGAGAAACACATGAAGGGAATTGTGATAATAGTAGGGGACCTCAATACTCCATTATCACCACTGGACAGATACTCCAAACAGAAAAATAGCAAAGAAATAAGAGCTCTAAATGAAAAATTAGAAGATTTAGGGTTAATAGACTTATATAGAGCCCTCCATCTCCAGAAAGTAGAATATACATTTTTCTCAAACCCACATGGAACCTTCTCCAGAATAGACCATGTCTTAGGATACAAAGCCAACTTATATAAGACCACAAAGGTAAGGATCATTAGAAGTACCCTTTCAGATCACTATGCAACAGAGCTTATAATTGATGTCAAGAAGAAGCAATGGAGGAAAACTAATACCTGGAGATTAAACAACATGCTGCTTAACAACAGCTGGATCAAAGAACAACTCAAGGAAGAAATAAAAAGATTCCTTGAGACGAATGACAATGAAGAGACAACATGTCCAAATTTATGGGACACAGCAAAAGCAGTAATTAGGGGGAAACTCATAGCAATACAGGCCTATGTCAAGAAACAGGAAAATAACAAAACCAACAGTTTAAAAGATCACCTCAAAGAATTGGAACAACAGCAACAGAGAAATCCAACCACAACCAGAAGGCAAGAAATAATAAAAAACCAGAGCAGAAATTAACAACATAGAAACTAAGAAAACAATACAAAAAATCAATGAGACCAGGAGTTGGTTTTTCGAAAAAATAAACAAGATAGATAAACCATTGGCAAAACTCACCAAAAAAAAAGAGGGAAAACACCCAAATCACTAAGATCACGAATGAAAGGGGAGAGATTACAACAGAACCCCAAGAAATACAACATATCATGAGATCATATTATGAACAACTTTATTCAACTAGGCTAGAGAACCCACTAGAAATCGACAGAAACTTGGACAAACACCCTCTTCCAAGACTGGAAAAGGAAGATCTAGAAAGTTTAAACAGTCCAATCACTTCAGAGGAAATTGAAGATGTAATTAAAAAACTTCCTAAGAACAAATGCCCAGGTCCAGATGGATTTACAGGTGAATTCTATCAAACATTTCAAGAAGACTTATTACCACTGTTCCATAGGCTTTTCAAAACCATAGAAAAAACAGGAATCCTACCCAACTCCTTTTATGAGGCTAATATCACACTCATTCCCAAAGAAGGCAAGGACACCACCAAAAAAAGAAAACTACAGACCAATCTCACTAATGAACATTGATGCAAAGATACTCAACAAAATCTTAGCAAACCGAATCCAACACTTCATCAAAAAGATCATACATCACGATCAAGTGGGATTCATACCAGGAATGCAAGGTTGGTTCAACATACGCAAATCAATAAACATGATACATCACATCAACAACATGAAAGACAAAAACCACATGATCATATCAATCGATGCCGAGAAGGCGTTTGACAAAAACCAACATCCTTTCATGTTAAAGACACTCAGCAAAATAGGGTTAGAAGGCACCTTCCTTAAGATAGTTACAGCTATTTATGAAAAGCCTACAGCCAACATTATACTTAATGGCGAGAAACTAGAAGCATTCCCACTAAGGTCAGGAACTAGACAAGGCTGTCCACTCTCTCCACTCTTATTCAATATAACCTTAGAAGTCCTAGCAATAGCAATCCGACAAGAGAAGGGAATCAAAGGAATTCAAGTAGGGAAAGAGGAACACAAGCTAGCTCTATTTGCTGATGATATGATGATATACATCAAAAACCCTAAAGAGTCCACAGAAAAACTTCTAGAAACAATCAACCAATACAGCAAAGTGACTGGATACAAAGTCAATACACAAAAGACAGTAGCGTTTTTATATACAAACAATGAAGTTGAGGAGAGAGAGATTAAAAATACAATCCCATTTAAGATAGTATCAAAAAATATCAAATATCTAGGAATCAACCTTACAAGAGAAGTGAAAGACCTATACCAGGGAAACTTCAAAACACTTCAGAAAGAAATTGAAGACGATCTAAAGAAACGGAAGAACATCCCATCCTCATGGATAGGTAGAATTAACATAGTCAAAATGACTATCTTACCCAAACTGCTATATAGATGTAATGCAATCCCTATCCAAATCCAGGCACAATTCTTTAAAGAAATAGAACAATCAATTACAAAATTCATCTGGAACCACAAAAGACCCAGGATAGCCAAACACATACTGAAAAATGAGAAGTTGGGAGGCATCTCCTTACCTAACTTGAAACTATACTATAATGCCATAGTAATTAAAACAGCATGGTACTGGAACAGAGACAGGACCTCAGACCAGTGGATTAGAACAGAATTCCCAGACATAAACCCTCAGATATACAGCCAACTAATATTTGATAAAAGAGGCAAGAATATGAAATGGAACAAAGAAAGCCTATTCAACAAATGGTGTTGGTACAACTGGAAACTCACATGTACGAAAGTGAAAATCGACCCATATCTCACTCCTTATACAAAAGTCAACTCAAAATGGTTCAAAGACCTGGAAATTAGACCTGAATCTATAAAGTTTATCGAGAATAAAATAGGCAGAACACTCGAAGACCTTTATATCAAAAGGGTCTTTGAGAATGGAGCACCAATGGCAAGAACGTTAGCATCAAATATAAACAAATGGGACTACATCAAACTAAAAAGCTTCTGCATGGCAAAAGAAACCCTACTTAATGCAAGAAGACAGCTAACAGAATGGGAAAAAATCTTTTCACTTGATATATCAGATAAAGGGCTGATATCTAGAACATACAAAGCGCTCAGAAAGCTGAGCCCCTCAAAACCAAATAAAGCCATAAAAAAATGGGGAGATGAAATGAATAGACACTTCTCTGAGGAAGACAGAAGGATGGCCAACAAACACATGAAAACATGCTCACCTTCACTCATCATTAGGGAGATCCAAATCAAGACAACAATGAGATATCACCTCACACCAGTGAGGTTGGCTCACATCAAAAATAATGGAAACAACTTTTGTTGGCGAGGATGCAGTATGAAAGGAACTCTCATCCACTGCTGGTGGGAATGCCCCCTAGTCCAACATCTATGGAGAAAAGTCTGGAGAGTGCTCAAAGAACTCAGAATTGAGCTGCCATTTGACCCCGCAATTGCTCTCCTAGGCATATACCCCCAAGATGGAAGGACATTCATTCCAAAATACGTATGCACCCCACTATTTATTGCAGCAATCAGTATAATAGCCAAATCTTGGAACCAACCTCGATGCCCAACAACAGATGAATAGATCATTAAGATGTGGTATATATATACAATAGAATATTACATGGCAGTTAGAAATGATACAATCACAGACTTTGCAGCAACGTGGATGGACCTAGATCATGTTATGTTAAACGAAGTAAGTCAGAAGACAAAAGAAAAATACAGAATGGTAGCACTATTCTGAAACACCTAGAACACATATTTTATACACAACTAATACTTAACAATCAAATAACGGGGTTTAACATGGTAGAAACTCCAAACACTGTAATAGTCAACATATACGTGGGAGCAGTGTCCAAAATACATGAAAAAGGAATAATGCAAAATTTTGATTACACAATATACCATAAAGAAAACAATAACAACAGAAAGGGCAGCATAGAGAGAACAGGTAGGTAATCAGACTTCTACAACAAAGGCCCACAATAATCCCTTGGAGTTCATATACAGGAACACAAGTATAGAACACCAAGGGAAATCACGGACTGCATTGGCAACATACCATAACACTACCTTTTAATGCCTTTATCTTACTATATATATTTTTTAATTATGAAAACAAAGGTACAAAGAAAGAGGACAAGGTAAAGTTACAGTGGAAGGACAATCACCCATAACATAATTCTCAGAAGTCCCCTTGCTGATATCTTAACTTTGAAATTTCAGCCAAAGAACATTAAGATAAATAAGACAGAATCCATGTACAATTACTTTGTCCCTCAAGTCCCCAGATTGTAACACATTATAATATTTCTTAACAGTACACAAAGCAATCTAAAGCCATAAAACTTACGTAACTCCTTAAACATTACAGGCATAGTATTTTCTTACATTTCCATATACATGCATATTAGCTTACGTTAACCTCAAATTTTAAGTGAGTTCTTTTTAAAGATTAGAGTCAAAGGAGCACAGTAAAAATGGCGCTAGAGTGGCAATTGTTGTTTGCATAGGCCCACCAAAATATGAGGGACATGGAAAGAAATAACCCTGGCCTAAGTACAAAGATACCCGACCCCTAAAGTTTCCTGGCATAAGACCAAGTCTAGGCTTCAGGCAAGCTAGATCGTCCAATCCAATACATTGTCTGTAGTGCCAACACACTTTTATTTTTCACACAGTCTCCATTGTTGGTATCATGTTTCTGTATTAAAGATCCTGGAATCTGCATATCTCACATTGAAGTCAGGATGTGGAGCAGCCTCTCCTTTCACCTCACAATCAAAGGGCAATGCAGGGAGCCCTGTCCTGTCAGCAGGTCGTTGTCGTTGTTAAGTCTTCTCAGTGTCAAGGGAAGTCTCTTTTGAGCAGGTCAAAGTCTGAGCAGTGTAGGTCTTCCGTGGTAGAGGATTGCTTCCAGGTGATGTTATAAACCAGCCTGGATGTTTCGTGGATGGCTTCCCTGGTTCAGGGGAGAATGGATTATGCCCTTTCTTCTGAGGTCTGTGCCAGGTCGTTATGTCAATGTTCAGGGTGTAAGGTCCCTCTGCACTACAAGATTTGTGTGTTCCAATCTCTATTAAATAGGATCTTATTTGTATGTATAGTATTTTCCCATTTTAATGTGCCTATGCAAATAAGAAGCAATGCCACGTGGTGTTATTGGCGCATATAGGGGCCATAAGAACAATTACAATGATTCCCATGACATGGTTCAATCATAAGCATTAAACTGGGGGACTCTTCCACCAAAATTCCTTGTTAAACAGCTCAAAAAGAGAAGATAAAAAGTGGTTAGAATCATCACTGTATAAGAAAAAATTTAGTAAGAATTATAGCTGTCCAAAAAAAACCACAAAATATTCTAAAGAAATACGTGTCCATTTTATGTATCTTGAAACAATTTGGGTTTGTCACACACAATGCACATCTTTGGACTGTGATTAGGATTGTACACTACTGAAGTTAAAAAGAGTAATGTAGGTTAGTGATGTTTGAGAGGGGGTTAGAGAGTTAAGGAGTAAAAAAGAGCTTTGTATGGGTGTGGGAAAGGGCAGAATACAAAATAAACATTCTGTATATGCAAAACATAACATAAGAATAAGGAATATTCTGAATACATGAAGTACATGAAGTACGCATGGGGGCTCACGCCCCCGCGCAGTTCTGTAGTTTTTGGATGCCTAGGGAGAAATTTCTCCCCCCCTCCCCCAGGGCCCGATTAACCAGGCGTGGCCTTAAAGACCCACCAGGTTTGGGGGGACCTTGGTCCCCTGGACTAGGTGGTCAGCCCAAGGGGCCTGTGGCTAGCTGTCCTGCCCAGAGCCCCCAACATACCAGGCAAAGACCCAGAAATCCTGGCATGCGGAGTGCTCTGAGCCCAGCTGTGCCTCTGTAGTTTTTGGATGCCTAGGGAGGAATTTCTCCCCCCCTCCCCCCAGGGCCCAAGTAACCAGGCGTGGCCTTGAAGACCCACCAGGTTTGGGGGGACCTTGGACCCCTGGACTAGGTGGTCAGCCCAGGGGGCCTGTGGCTAGCTGTCCTGCCCAGAGCCCCCAACATACCAGGCAAAGACACCCAGAAATCCTGGCATGCGGAGTGCTCTGAGCCCAGCCGAGCCTCTGTAGTTTTTGGATGCCTAGGGAGGAATTTCTCTCCCCCTCCCCCCAGGGCCCGATTAACCAGGCGTGGCCTTAAAGACCCACCAGGTTTGGGGGGACCTTGGTCCCCTGGACTAGGTGGTCAGCCCAGGGGGCCTGTGGCTAGCTGTCCTGCCCAGAGCCCCCAACATACCAGGCAAAGACCCAGAAATCCTGGCATGCGGAGTGCTCTGAGCCCAGCTGTGCCTCTGTAGTTTTTGGATGCCTAGGGAGGAATTTCTCCCCCCCCCTCCCCCCAGGGCCCAAGTAACCAGGCGTGGCCTTGAAGACCCACCAGGTTTGGGGACCTTGGACCCCTGGACTAGGTGGTCAGCCCAGGGGGCCTGTGGCTAGCTGTCCTGCCCAGAGCCCCCAACATACCAGGCAAAGACACCCAGAAATCCTGGCATGCGGAGTGCTCTGAACCCAGCCGAGCCTCTGTAGTTTTTGGATGCCTAGGGAGGAATTTCTCCCCCCTGCCCCCCAGGGCCCGATTAACCAGGCGTGGCCTTAAAGACCCACCAGGTTTGGGGGGACCTTGGTCCCCTGGACTAGGTGGTCAGCCCAAGGGGCCTGTGGCTAGCTGTCCTGCCCAGAGCCCCCAACATACCAGGCAAAGACCCAGAAATCCTGGCATGCGGAGTGCTCTGAGCCCAGCTGTGCCTCTGTAGTTTTTGGATGCCTAGGGAGGAATTTCTCTCCCCCTCCCCCCAGGGCCCGATTAACCAGGCGTGGCCTTAAAGACCCACCAGGTTTGGGGGGACCTTGGTCCCCTGGACTAGGTGGTCAGCCCAGGGGGCCTGTGGCTAGCTGTCCTGCCCAGAGCCCCCAACATACCAGGCAAAGACCCAGAAATCCTGGCATGCGGAGTGCTCTGAGCCCAGCTGTGCCTCTGTAGTTTTTGGATGCCTAGGGAGGAATTTCTCTCCCCACCCCCAGGGCCCATGTAACCAGGCGTGGCCTTGAAGACCCACCAGGTTTGGGGGGACCTTGGACCCCTGGACTAGGTGGTCAGCCCAGGGGGCCTGTGGCTAGCTATCCTGCCCAGAGCCCCCAACATACCAGGCAAAGACACCCAGAAATCCTGGCATGCGGAGTGCTCTGAGCCCAGCCAAGCCTCTCAAAACCTTCTTTCTCTATCTTACTATATTTTAAATAACCTCTCAGCTTTTCTGTCCACAGGCGCCCTTGGATACAAAGGGCAGACAAACTAAGGTGGCAACTCGGGATACCACACGGGATACCATACCTTGCATGCACTACGAGATGGCCACGAGAAAACTCTTTAACATACACTTTATCTCTAGGTAATACCTCCATTTAGGACATTTCTAACAATTCTGCCTCCTCACAATCAGACACTGTTAGAACATTTTCATTTATTATTATTCAAATTTATATTTTCTAGTCCTTATTATAATGACTTTCTCTTTAACCCAGAACATTTTCACATTTTTCTGAAAAACTATTTTTTTAATCATTCTGTTTTAGATGAATTTTTAAACATTGGCTAAATAAATTGAGAAGTGGGCATTCTTCCCCATTATTACCAAGTTAATTTATAATCTAATCTACCAGAAACTCATTCTATTGACAACCAAAGTAGGCTTATTTATTAATTCTGGGTTGGAAGGGGGTTGTAGTTTCCTAATGATGTTATAAGGAATTGATCTTGTTATTTCTAAATTATGATAAAAAAAAAGGCTTCACTTTTCCTAAAAATCTCCTATGAAGCCACCCAACAGAAAAAGGGAATCCTCTCATTATTCTAGATGAAAATAAGTCTGGGTTCCCCATCTGGTCTAACATCAAAGGGGTCTGGAAGAAATCACACACCAATTGTAGACATGATGGACTATGATCTCTACTTGACTGTCTCATAGTCTACTATTGTGTTGGCTGTCCCATTGCAATTACATGGAGATGAAACTTTAAGTTCCCCACTGGCCTTTGATGTCATGACTATAATTTAATCATAATTTTATTATTTGGTGTTTGGCAGGTGTGGTGCATTTTAGGACCAAAAGATTTCTGGTTTTCTAGGCTGTTTCTTTCTTATTTCCAGGGTGTCATTTCTCCTTATCTATAACCACTAATACTTCTGTATTTCTTCCTCCTGTTCCAATTCCAAGACTTGAGACTCAGAAAGAAAACTCAGAGAATTAACTGTCTCTCTGTTATTTACTCTGCTGTTTAACTGGTGTTTTGAGTTTGATTCTAAACTTGTTTATGTAGAATAAACCTGCCTTTTCCACACAGAGAGAAATAGAAACAAACTGTGTGGGATGAAAGAACTATTTCTCCTACAGAGTAACAAGACACTCATTTTTTAGTCTTCATAAATGCTTTCATCTCAATCTCAGACTATTTCATAGTTTCTGTATGTGTGGCACAACTTATTTATAAATTTCCATATTCTTATGACTTTTGTAGTTTTCTAAGTTTTTCATCAATTTTAAATGTTTATCTATAGTTTGGATTATTTCATATTATTCCCTCTGTTATTATCCTTTGCGAATTTAAGAATTTTAAATTTCTTTATTTTTTAATCATAATTTGAGAAAAAGAAAGACTGGCTATGTTTAACTCATTGAAATAAAACCTTGGAATTTTATTTGATTGTGGTTCCAATATACATTTTATTATTTTTTTCAGTGATGCTAATATTACTGTTAGTCTCACAGTAATTAGAAGTACAAAAAGTGCAAATAAGGATTTGTTTTACATTCATTCACTTTGAAAAGTGAAATTTGAGGATCAGAGATTATTACTTGCCAAAGGTCCCATAGCCTCTGATTTTCTGTACTTCGTTAGACTACAAAGATTTTATAAAAAAAAACTAAACACAATATTTATTTCCCTATACTTTATTAGATGAGAACTTTAGTAGGATTCATGACTTGATGTGTAGGAAGGATTATTATAACAAATATTAGATTAAAAACCCAGGGTTAATGTGCATCAGGAGTCCATTAAATCAATTAGAGCAAGAAAACGCACATAGATACAATAGTAGAAGGAACACTGACATGAAGATTTGTGAGGTATGATAGCAAAGGAAGCTATAGTCTCCCCTGCCTATTGATTTATTCCTATCATTCAGTAACTGTCTACATCTTTCTGCCTGCGTTACTGAAATTATTGTTCTTGGAACACATCTTTTGTTCAATCACACCTTTGCATACAGCATTGTCTGGCTACACAGTTCTTGCCTGCACCTTGTCTTCTCCTGGCATATCCTTCTTCATTTTGCAAGTATTCTTTGTCATGCCATCTAGTTGTTCCCCATCAACTCTATTTTAAACCTTTCCAGTCTCTTCTCCACACTAGCTTCTCCCACAACACTTTATACTTCCCTTTGTAATAGGACTTAACAGTGTGTTTTACTTTTAGTTTAAATGTTTCTTTCACTTGACTTTAGACTCTATGAGGATAAATCTTTCAATATTTTCCCTGGCTTGATATGCTCCCAGAATACTACCTAATTAACTAGCATATAAAAGTGTCTCAATTATGCATATTGAGAGAATAGGAATGAAAGACATGTGAACATTAAACACTAAATGCATTTTCTTTTTAAAGTGAATCAGAAGAATCAGAAGAGACAGCACAGTAGTTATGATACAATTTACAATTGTACCATAATTGTAAATTGTACCATAATTGTACCAAAGCAGTTTAAATACCTGGCACCACATATGGACCCTGGCAATACCAGGAGTGATAGATAAACACAGAACCACGATAAGCTCCTGAGTATGAAACCCCAAATTAATTAATCAAATTGAAGTACATCAAAATTGTTAGCTTTTTTGTAACCATGCTATTTAATATATAATAATAAATTAAAAAGTAAAATAAAACATCTTTCTTTCTTTTAAATTTCTCCTGAATCTTCTCTTAGCCTTCCTAGATTAAAATAATGAAGGAAAAGAAGGTAGTAGTGGCTTGGATTAATTAGTTAAATGAGTAGTTACCTCCCTTGCATAATTAATCATTATTCCTGCCTCCACTCCCAGTCTGCTAGGCAGCCACCAAAATACTCTATAGAATTCCCTGATTCAGAATATGCTGAGTTTTCTTCCTAGAAAGTTTGTTTGTTTTGTTTTTGGGCCACACCCGTTTGGCGCTCAGGGGCTACTCCTGGCTATGTGCTCAGAAATCGCCCCTGGCTTGGGGGGACCATATGGGACGCCAGGGGATCGAACCGCGGTCCGTTCCTTGGCTAGCGCTTGTAAGGCAGACACTTTACCTCTAGCGCCACCTTCCCGGCCCCTTCTTCCTAGAAAGTTTAACTCATTATTCTCTCACTGAATAACTCTTCTCATCCTATAGAGTTTATTCAGATGATCAGTTTCTTTGGAAAGCCAATACTGATGTCCCCTGTTGTTACTTTTTTAATATGTCACAACACAATAACCAATTTGTCTTTACCTAGTTATTGACATTTTTTCAAGATAAAAGCAACAGTTGTTAACACACAAAAATCAATGGCCTTTCTATACACCAATAGTAATAAGGAAGAAATGGACATTAAGAAAACAACCCCATTCACAATAGTGCCACACAAACTCAAATATCTTGGGATCAGCTTGACTAAAAATGTGAAGGACCTATACAAAGAAAACTATAAAACTCTGCTCCAAGAAATAAGAGAGGACACGCGGAAATGGAAACGCATACCCTGATCATGGATTGGCAGGATTAACATCATCAAAATGGCAATACTCCCCAAGGCATTATACAGATTTAATGCTATCCCTCTAAATATACCCATGACATTCTTCAAAGAAGTGGATCAGGCACTTTTGAAATTCGTTTGGAACAATAAACACCCTAGAATAGCTAAAGAAATCATTGGGAAAAATAATATGGGAGGAATAACTTTCCCCAATTTTAAACTTTACTACAAAGCAATAGTTATAAAAACAGCATGGTATTGGAATAAGGACAGGACCTCAGATCAGTGGAATAGGCTTGAATACTCAGAAAATGTTCCCCAGACATACAATCACCTAATTTTTGATAAAGGAGCAGGAAATCCTAAATGGAGCAGGGAAAGCCTCTTCAACAAGTGGTGTTGGCACAACTGGATAGCCACTTGCAAAAAATTGAACTTAGACCCCAGCTAACATCATGTATGAAGGTAAAATCCAAATGGATTAAAGACCTTGATATCAGCCCCAAAACCATAAGATATATAGAACAACACATAGGCAAAACACTCCAGGACATTGAGACTACAGGCATATTCAAGGAGGAAACTTTACTCTCCAAGCAAGTGAAAGCAGAGATTAACAGATGGGAATATATTAAGCTGAGAAGCTTCTGCACCTCAAAGGAAATAGTGCCCAGGATACAAGAGCCACCCACTGAGTGGGAGAACTATTCATCCAATACCCATCAGATAAGGGGCTAATCTCCAAAATATACAAGGCACTGACAGAACTTTACAAGAAAAAAACATCTAATCCCATCAAAAAATGGGGAGAAGAAATGAACACTTTGACAAAGAAGAAATACAAATGGCCAAAAGACACATAAAAAATTGTTCCACATCACTAATCATCAGGGAGATGCAAATCAAAACAACAATGAGATACCACCTCACACCACAGAGAATGGCACACATCACAAAGAATGAGAATAAACAGTGTTGGCGGGGATGTGGAGAGAAAGGAACTCTTATCCACTGCTGGTGGGAATGCTGTCTAGTTCAACCTTTATGGAAAGCAATATGGAGATTCCTCCAAAAACTGGAAATCGAGCTCCCATACGATCCAGCTATACCACTCCTAGGAATATACCCTAGGAATACAAAAATACAATACAAAAATCCCTTCCTTACACCTATATTCATTGCAGCACTATTTACCATAGCAAGACTATGGAAACAACCAAGATGCCCTTAAACAGATGAATGGCTAAAGAAACTGTGGTACATATACACAATGGAATATTATGCAGCTGTCAGGAGAGATGAAGTCATGAAATTTTCCTATATATGGATGTACACGGTATCTATTATGCTGAGTGAAATAAGTCAGAGAGAGAGAGAAAAACGCAGAATGGTCTCACTCATCTATGGGTTTTAAGAAAAATGAAAGACCTTCTTGCAATAATAATTTTCAGACACAAAAGAGAAAAGAGCTGGAAGTTCCAGCTCACCTCAGGAAGCCCACCACAAAGAGTGATGAGTTTAGTTAGAGAAATCACTACATTTTGAACTGTCCTAATAATGAGAATGTATGAGGGAAATGGAAAGCCTGTCTAGAGTACAGGCAGGGATCGGGTGAAGAGGAGGGAGATTTGGGACATTGGTGATGGGAATGTTGCACTGGTGATGGGTGGTGTTCTTTACATGACTGAAACCCAAACACAATCTTGTATGTAATCAAGGTGTTTAAATTTAAAAAAAAGAGAGAAAAAAAGATGAAATATAAATATGTTTATATTATAAAGCCATAAGTATTTAATAATGACTAAATATGTGTAGATGATAAAAAAAGTCAATGAGAGTAGTTTGCCCAAGTTTATAGAGTTATTAGGGAGTCAAGTCTATACTTACATATATGTTTCCAGTGTTCCTAATTTACATATCTCTGCTATTATTGATTAGTAACATTTTATTATCAGTAGCTTAAAAATTTCACATTCATTTAAAATATTATTTATTTCCTACTATTATCAGACTATTCATCCACAAATACAACAAAACAATTTTCCTTGTCTTTTATTTCCATGTTTCCTACTTGCTCTTTATTTGTATTATGATCTATTCAGTTTTTTACTCCAAGTTCCTTTTCTAAGCCACTGTTTACTGACTGTTGAAGAGCACCTCAAAACTGTATTTGAAAGGACTAGCCCATAATATAAAGCTTACCACAAAGATTGGTGAGTGCAATTAGAGAAATAACTATACCAACAACTTTGATAATGGTGGTGAGAGCAATAGATTGCCTGTCTTGAAGACAGGCAGGGGGGTAAGAGAGATGGGGGTATTAGTGGTGGGAAGGTTGCACTGGTGAAGGGGGTGTACTTTTTTATGACTAAAACCCAACTACAAACAAGTTTGTAATCATGGTGCTTAAATAAATATATTAATAAAAAATAAAATAATGCTGTGAAAAAATTTAAACATCTATTTGTAGACTAGAAATCAGAGAGTTAGCATATATGCTTTATATTTGAGGCCACTAGGCTCTAGTACCAGTACAGTATAAATACCATCAGGAGTGATCACAAAGCACCAAATTAAAATTCACTCTCAAATAATAACTGATATAATAACCCAAATAACTAGCAATAATACAAAATTCTACAATATTTGATATTACAGATAGTTTCCTCTAATAACTTGTTCTCTGTCCCTGAAATCTAATTTCTTCAATCATAACACAAGACATGAAAAGATTATTTTTAATTCCCTCTTTTACTCACCCTGCCTTTCTTGCAAGGTGACTTCCTGCCATTGTGATTGTTGGATTATTGGTCCTACCCACTCAATATTCATACTTCACCCTAGGGTGTGATCTGGTGATGGGATTATTCCCTACTTGGTATTTATCTCCCATCCTAGAGTTGGAAGAACCCTAGGTTGGTTCTTCTAAAATATAAACAAGACCAAAAGAGCATTAGAAAGACACACAGAGACATAACCCTAATACACTGTATCAGAAATGAAAGGGGACAGTCACAAGATACTACAGAAATTTAAAGGATAATTAGAGATGCTTTGAGAATCTTTATGCCACAAAAAGAGAAAACTTAAAAAATGGATAAATTCTTGGACACCTATAGCCTCCCAAGGATAAACCAACTAATCTGGTAAACATAAACAGACCTATCGCTATCAAGAAAATTGATTGGTAATCAAAAGTATCCCTAAAAAGTAAAAGCCCAGCCCCAGATGGATTCACTAATGAATTCTTTCATCACTTTAAAGTGATATTGTAAATCCTTTTCAAGCTCTTTCAGGAAATTGAAGAAACAAAACACTACCAAACAGATATATTTAACTATCAACCTAACTAAAGACATGAAAGACCTATATGAAGAAAACTACAAAAAGCACTACTTCAAGGAATAAAAGAGGGCACAAGAAAAGGGAAACACATCCCCTGCTCATGGATTGGAAAGGTTTAACATCATTAAAATGGCAATACTTTCTAAAGCACTGTATAGATTCTATGTTGTTCTTATAAATATACCCATGACATTTTTCAAAGAAATAGGTCAAACATTCCTGAAATTCAAATGAATCAATAGACTTCCATGAATAGTTAAAGCAATCTTTGGAGGGATGGGTATGAGAGACATCTCTTTCCCCATCTTTAAATTTTACTACAAAGTGGTAGCATTTTTAAAAACAGCAGGTATTGGAATAAAGGCAGGCTCAGATCAACAGAATAGGCTTGAGTTTTCTGAGAAAAAATAGTAAATAAATGATGAATTAATCTTTGATAAAGGAAAAAGAAATATAATGTGAATCAAGGAAAGCCTCTTCAAAAATTGGTGTTGGGAAAGCAGATCAACTATATGGAAAAAAATGAACCCAGACCTCTCTTTAATGCCATGCACAAAAGTCAAACCAAAATGGATTAAAGATCTTGATATCTGACTTAAAACCATACAGTACATTGAGGAAAATGTAGGCAAAACTCTCCATGACATTAACGCACCTTCAAAGATTAAATATCATTGACCAAGCAAGTGGAAGCAAACATAACCAACTGAGAAGTTTTTGCAAGTCAAAGGAAACAATGACCAGAATAGACTGCCCATGCACTGGAAGAAATTATTCACCCACTACCCATCTGATAAGGGGTTAATATCTAATATATATAAGGCACTGATAGAGCTTAACATGAAAAATACATCTAACTCCATCAAAAATAGGAGAAAAGATGAACACAAACTTCCTCAAAGAAGAAATACAGAGGGCTAAAGGGCACATGAAAAAAAAATGCTCCATTTCATTAATCACTAGGAAGATGCAAATCAAAACAGCATTGCAATATCATCTCACACCACAGAGACTGACACAGAGGGAAAAAAACAGTGCTGGTGCAGATGTGGGGAGAAAGGGACTTTCATTCACTGCCAGTGGGAAGGTACATTGGTCTAAACTCTTTGGGAAACAATATGACATTCCTTGAAAAACTAGAAACTGAGTTCTCATTAGACCTAGCAATACCATTCCTGAGAGGTATACCCTAGAGATTCAAAGATTTAAATCTAGAAAAGGCATCTGCACTCCTATGTTCACTGCAGCACTATTCACAATAACCAGAATCTGGGAAAAATCCAAGTGCTGGAGAACACTTAAGTGGATAAAAGAATCATGGTATATCAACACAATGGAATATTAAGCAGCTGTTAGGATAAATGAAGTCATGAAATTTGATTATACATAGATGCATAGAGAGTATTGTGCTGGGTAAAATGAGGGAGAAAGATAAAAAGAATCATGAACAGCATTATAACTATATCTCATGGTAATTCAATTAAAAATTTATTAATCAATGCGACAATACAAAACCCAATTGAGTTTCATTAGCAATAAAACACAGTTATCAAGAGAATAATCTTGATGGATTAAAAATCTTGATCTCAGACCTGAAACCATAAGGCATATAGAACAACAAGTAGGTAAAACACTCTATGGCATTGAGATTAAAGGCATCTTCAAAAAGATGTACATGGAATCTATTATGCTGAGTGAAATAAGTCAGAGGGAGAGAGATAGACACAGAACAGTTTCCCTCATTTATGGGTTTTAAGAAAAATAAAAGATATTTTTGCAATAATCCTCAGAGACAAAGAAAGAAGGGCTGGAAGGTACAGCTCACGACATGAAGCTCACCACACAGAGTGGTGCATGTAGAGAAATAACTACACTGAGAACTATCATAACAATGTGAATAAATGAGGGAAGTAGAAAACCTGTCTAGAGTACAGGTGGGGGTGGGTTAGGGAGGAGGGAGATTTGGGACATTGGTGATGGGAATGTTGCACCGGTAAAGGGGGGTGTTCTTTGCAAACTGAACCCTAACTACAATCATATTTGTAATCAAGGTGTTTAAATAAAGATTTTAAAAAATGAGTTATTGTTAGAAGATGTCATCTCTTTGTGACCTGATCTCGGAAGAAATATCTTACCAATTGTTAGAAGTAACTAGTTCTACTTCACACTCAGAATGAAATATCTCAAATTTCTAACAGAACTGATGCAATAGTACCAATGACTATTTCTATTTTTACTACTGCTAATACTAATACTACCACTTATTTAAAAATAAGTAAAAGTGCTACTTTTAGCATAAGAAAGAATAATTTAAATATCAGTCTTTCTATCTGCCTAATTTTTGACCACAGATCAAATTACTCACCTGTCAAAGACTCTTGTTTATCCTATGTCTTATTAGCTATATCGTTCATTTAAACTATTGTAGCACAAATTAATTAATAGATGTGATGTACATACTGCACTTGAAACAAAAATAATAATAAATTATAAATAAGTATTATTTTGTATAGAATTTGTAGCTCTGGCTAAAAGTAATTACAATTTCTTAGAATATATTTTCCAAAAGAACTGGGCAACACGTTAGGCCAGAAAATAAATTCTTCATCTGCTTTCAGTTCTTTAGATCTTGGGAATATTATAAAATGCCAATGGATGAGGTCATAAGTGTTGCAGAAATCTCAAACTGAGCTTTCCAGGGTCCAAAGTTCAAAGGCCTCCTGGATGGCTGAAAGTCTACATGACCTCATACCCTTCTCCAGGGAAAGGAAGACTCCAGTAGCCCAAGACAGAACCACAGCCTCCAGCAGAGGCCAGTAGAGCAAGGAGGCCTGTTGCCTCAGAGTACTGGTTATTTCAGATTTAGCATTTCAAAATAAATACTTGCTGTGCCTTTGATATTTGTGAAGGCATTTCACATAGTTTGCTAGCCTGAGGTCATTGCAAAGTTTGAAGGACAGAATTAACTTATTGAATCAGACATTAGGAGGAACTTTATATTCAGTTACAGATAAAGACCAAATACTGACTTTTAAGATTAAAAAAAAAAATAGAGTGTTTTTCCTTTTACCTAAGTAAAAATAGGAGTTCTATAAATTGCTTATACTTGGAAGGAATTCATCTGGATACGAGACCTTGGGGTTTAGTACTCAACTGTTCTTTTTAAAACAAAAATTTTATCTATTTTCACATAATGTAATAGATGAGTTGGATCAAAAGTAAGTGTTCATAGGAACATCAGAAAGGTCACTATACCCTTAAGTTTATGTCCTGAAATCTGAGTGTCTAGCACTTAATTGAGTTTTCCTTTGGAGTCACAGTGGGCCTAGTGACAGAGTACATGAATCAAAAGATGGGGTAAATGGTATCTCATAGATTATTTGTTGACTTTTCAGCTGGACCCCTTGGATTTAGTTTACTCTTCTGGAAAGCAAAGAGAAATGTAAATAGTCACATCACAGAATCTAATTATAGTAGTGTCACCTTATACAGGGGAAACAAATTCCTATACTCCTAGTGTGTGCCTGAAATAGTGGATATATACACAATGCATACATATTTGTAACAGGTTTTATTTATGTGTTAAGTAAAATAAGGGATTAAAATTAATAATTAGTAATTAAATAAAATGCAGTAATATAAATAATATGAATATTAAGAAGTTTGCCTTGTATACCAGTTGGCCATGCTTAAGCTTGGATACCACAGGAATGATCCAATTACAGACCCAGGAATAAGCCCTGAGCATAACTGAATGCTTAGGTTCCCTATACAAAAGCAAAAAATAAAACAAAATATGAACCAAAGAGGGAGTATAGCAGGTAATGCATTTGCTTTGCACACAGCTAGTCAGAGTTCAGTCCCTAGTATCCTATATGGTTCCCTAAATTTCACCAAGAATAATCTCTGAATGCAGAGCCAGTTGTAAATCCCGAGTATCCCTGGGTATCACTCACCTGCAAAAAATATAAACATAAATTAAAAACACATTTAAAAAATTTTAATAAAAGGCTAGTTTAAAAGTTATGCGAATGTAGTCTCTGTGTCTCTTTTTTCCTTTCATCCTCTATCTCAAAAATATCTTATTGTATAGTGTGCTTATCTATCACAATAGAGCCAATCAGACCAATATTTCAACTCAGGTCTAGCTGCAAAGAATGAGACAGACAGAGCAATCCAGGTGGCAGGCTAGCCTTCACTAACAAAGGGTTAGGTTGTATATTTATTAAATAAAATTTCTGCTCCTCATCCTGGATTTCTAGTTCCAGATGTGTGGCCCATTGTTTACATTCATTAGTAGGTCTATTAAAAACAAAGACTGGGATAGTTCCATAGTTGTGGTGCTAGGGTGATAAACAATCTGTAAGTACCCAACATGTTTAATGTATAGCATTAAAGTCATGGTTATCTCCTATTATATTCTAGCAGGATTTTTCCTGCCTGGGGGCACATTTGCAGCCTTCATTGTCTAAACTAAGCTAAACATGTTTTACCCAGGGGACTATCCTGACCTTGTGGTTTGTATTAAGGGGACGATTTCCCACAGCATGTTATATTTTTAGATAGCAATTGACCAGGGACAGCTAAAGCCCCAGAAAGTGAAAGCTTGGATAAGGTGGGCAGCCATATATGAATGTAAAAATGCATAATAAAAATTATGAAGTCGATGGTTAAAACTAGATCCCACTTTTTGTGAACCTGCATTTTGAATTCTATCTTTGATATCCACAACAATTCTGAAAAAATAAAATTCTATCTGTCCTCTTACCCAGGGGTAAAAAAAAAAAAACACACACACAGGTTCAGCAAAGTAATTATGGTGCTAATTTTTGTTGTTGTGGAGCCACATGTGGAGATGCTTGGGGCTTACTTTTGGTTCTATGCCCAGGGAATATTTCTAGTGGACTGGATGGCTATAAGAGGTGGCAGTTATTGACTCTGGGTTGTCAATTTTCAAGGAAAATTTCTGTACTATCTCTCTGACTCCACGATGCTAATTTTTGTTTCTGTTTTTGATACTGATGTTAAAAGAATCAATCATTATATTATTATGAGTTACGTGTAAACAATTTAACTATTATTTGAGTCACCTTGTTTTCAGTTGTCTTCTGATTTAAGTAATTTCTTCATAATTCTATTGGTAAATCAAGTAAAGATCACTAAAAATTACTTCTGCATCTACTATGAAAGTATTATTTAATGTGTAATGTATAAGAATAGAAATCTCTTGTTCAATATGAGGTAATAAATTCCTTTAGAATGGCATGCTAAAGATTGTTCATGCCTCTCCAATAGAGAGCATTTTAATCCATTGCATTTCTGTCTCTATCACCAAATTGTGCTTAAATCACATTGACTACTAAGTGACTCAAAATAGTATTAATTCACTCACTAATCAACTGGTTAATTAATTATTCACTATATCAAATGATAGTCTGGGACTAAGAATATAAGAAATATGTAGAATAGGTAGAATTTCTAGAACTTCTCTTTATGAAAATGCACAAATATAGTAATATAGAGTACATAAAATACTGATTTGTACTATACATAAAAAGTTCATAGAGGAGAATAAAACAGTCAGAATAGAGAAGTGGAAATGATAGTTTGTCATTTTAAAGGGTGTCATAAAGGAGTGATATTTCATCCATTTTCAATGATTTCTTAACCTTTGTATTAGATTAACACTCCCTGAAGAACAACCAGGAAAACACTATAAGATCAATTTTTCTGAATATTTTCTATAAAGGAATTCTAATGCCATTTAATTAAAAAGTCCGCTAGTCCAAAAATAAAAAATAGGTGTACAGAGCAGTTTCTTATATTTCACCTTCACTGAGACATTCGATTAGTACACAATGACCAAGCTAAGGAACCAATAATAAATATTTAAAAGGCTAAAATTTCAAATGACTGGAGAGATACATATATTTAATTCAGAACATGTTAGGACATATAAATATCTTAGGCTTTCAGATGGGAATACTGAAGTGCGTTACCTAGGAATAAGTCCAATAAGATTCCAACTTTCATAAAGGCATATCTTCAGCTAAACTTTATCCAAAACAAATTCATCATTGTTAATTCCAAAAGAAGATAACCTCATCCCATTATCTTGTCAAAACTGGAATATTTTCACATCTAATTGTGTATTCAGGGCAATTTGCTAGGCATATTGGAAATAATCAAAAAGTAAAGGCAAAAGGAAAATATTGACAACAGAAAAAATGTAGAGTAAAAGTTAACTTTTAAATAACCATGATTTATATATGTAAGAAAATTAATGAGACCCATTGCAATAGTAAAATAGGTAAAGATTTTGCTTGTATGCTTCCCACGCAGCTTCAATCCATGGCACCACATACGGTGCCCCTGAGTCGCACCAGGAGTGATTCCTGAGCTCAGAGTCAAGAGTAATCTTTGAGCATAACTAGTCATGGCCCAAAACCAAAAATAAATAAAAGTAAAGACCAAGCAGGGCATTTTACCCCAAAAGTTATATACTTAATAAAAGAATAAAATAAATGAAAAGAATAATTGAAACACTAATAATTAAAGTACTGTATCTGAACTAAAATAACTCAAAGATTAGTTTATATATGAGAATATTAGACTATATAGATGCGATTATATATAAGATGAACATATATATCAACTACAAGATATGTTAGTATAAAGTATCCAGACTAAATTATGATAAAATATAAGGATGTAGAAGTGAAATACATTATTTGCATTAACAGAATATTTATTAATAATTTAAGTACCAGAAAGAGAGACTATTCGAACAGGTGTAATGAGAGATTTATCACAATTTGTCAACTAATAGAAATATACCATGCCACAAATTCTTGAACAATGATATGAGATAACTGATATAAGATCAATGAAGCTATCTAAAAAAAGAATATTCTGGGCCTATGAAACAACAAATTTTAGGTATTGCAGTTTGAATGAATGCAAGTGAACCACAGGGAAAGTAGTAATTTTAACAATTAGTGTCTTACACAGAATAGTCACACTCATCTTTGGGTTTTAAGAAAAATGAAAGACATTCTTGCAATAATTTTCAGAGACTAAAGAGAGCAGGGCTGAAAGTTCCAGCTCACTACATGAAGCTCACCACAAAGAGTGATGAGTGCAGTTAGAGAAATAACTACATTTAGAACTATCATAACAATGTGAATGAATGAGGGAAGTAGAAAGCCTGTCTAGAGTACAGGCAGGGGTGGGGTGGGGAGGAGGGAGATTTAAGACATTGATGGGAATGCTGCACTGATGAAAGGGGGTGCTCTTTACATGACTGAAACCCAACCACAATCATGTTTGTAATCAAGGTGTTTTAATAAAGATATTAATTTAAAAAAGTTAAAAAATTAGTGTCTTAAAGAACATTTTAATATGTCTTTGATATGATAACAAGTGATTGTATCAAAAGTAGAGAGATAACATTTCTTCTATTTTAAAATGAGAAATTGTCATGAAAATAACAAGTTGTTCATATTGCTATCACTGGTTTTCTGTTATTGAAAAAGTAGAGAAAACGTAATGTCTTAAGTAACACATCTTTATTATTAGACACTTTTACAGGTCAGAATTCCAGGAAGACTCACTTGTCATCTCTGTTTTGCTTCCCTTAGGTGAAATCATGGGTCAAAATACATTAGGAAAATGTTTTTAAAAGTTTATTCAGGCTATTGGCTGACTTCATTCCATAAGGCTGTAAAACTGAAGTCCTTCCTCTCATACTATTAGCTTTGTATCTAAAGGCTAAAGGCATTCCTGTATCAAAGCCAGCAATCGCACATCAAATTTCTTCTTGCTTTGAATCCATAAATGGTTCTTCTATCACTAGCTGGAAAGAATTTCCACCTTACAAAGGTGATTAATTAATACATTACTTCTCTTGCATCATGATGGTCACAGTTTAATTCATAGTACCACATACAGTCCCGTGAGCATCATGAGGAGTGGTCCCTGAACACAGACTCAGAAGTACTGTAATCTCCGAGCTACCTGAATTATGGTCCAAACCCCACCAACCAACACCACCCAAAAAATTTATCTAATCATAAGTTCACCCATTTAATATCTATAACTTAAGAATATCTGACTTAGAACATTAGATCCCCTGATAATATTATTTAGCATTTAGACTCCTAAAGTTATTTTGCCTCACTCCTCTTTGAAAAATAATAAAAATGAGTCATTCAGAAATTCCTGGAGAATATATCTTCTTTAAGATAACAAACAGAAAGCACATGCCTTTAATTAAAGCCAAGGCTATTAGTAACCCCATTCTAGCACTCCCAGTTGTAGTATGTCCCACTTCAAAAAAAAAAAAAAACACATTTGTTTAGTGGAAATTCCTTTCCATTCAGTAGTCAGAAGGCCTCTATGGCTACAGCCAGTCATGCACAAGGTCTCCCAGGCTATACCCAAAGATTTTGGGGAAATCTGGTAGTGCTGGCACTTGAACAGGTTTTGATCACATGTGAAGCACTGCACTTTAGTCCCTGTACTATATCTCCAGTCCCAAGTAACACTGATTTTTATTCAGTGTTATTCAGTAAAAAGGGGAAAGAAAATTGTGGGTAACATCTTTATAGTTCTTCCCACATTTCTATTTTGAAAATGATAAAAGGAGATTTATAGGAAGTTTATAATCTGCTAATAGTATCATCAATTATAATTGCTATTCTTTCTTTGTTACTTAAATATTGAGAATAGACTGTATAAATAAAGAAATTACAAAAAGAAACAAATCAGAGTTAGATATATGGCAGTAATGAACACCAGTGATGATTGTGGTGACAGAGAAGAATATTAAAAGCAATTAACTTTTGAAAGTTTGTTAGAAAAGATTTACTGATGGAATTGATATGGAACCTGAAAAACTGTACTAAGATGGTTCTAAGACTTTTGGTCTAAGGAAATGAAAGGACTTTTCCTGAGAATTCATTTACTAAATTTAGAAACTCTGTAGGATGAACAGGTTTGTTGGGGGAAGATCTGATTTTAGACACTTTAAATTAAGATGTCTCTTAGGCATTCAAATGAGATGTCTAGTAATATATAAATCTGGAGTTCAGGGAAGGCTTTCAGTGGATATATGATATTTAAAACTTTTATATTAGATAAAATCAGAAAAATATATATGTATAGTCAAAGAGGAAGAGAAGTTCAGAAGCTGAACCAGGGTATTTGGTGTTTAGAATTTAGGGGGGGGGGAGGAAGCCCTGAAGATTATCAAGAAGGAGCTGTTTCTAATGAAGTGAAGATTCAAGGATGTAAAGTATCCTTAGATGGCAAGTTAAAGCATTTTATAAAGAATGAAATGAGATGTGAAAAATGATGCCAGGGAGGACATGCGGAAATGGAAACACATAACCTACTCATGGATTGGCAGGATTAACATCATTAAAATGGCAATACTCCCCAAAGCATTATATAGATTTAATGCGATCCCTCTAAAAAATACTCATGACATTCTTCAAAGAAGTGGATCAGGCACTTTTGAAATTCATTTGGAACAATAAACACCCTAGAATAGCTAAAGCAATCATTGGGAAAAAGAATATGGGAGGAATTACTTTCCCCACTTTAAACTTTACTACAAAGCAATAGTTATCAAAACAGCATGGTAATGGAATAAAGACAGGCCCTCAGATCAGTGGAATAGGCTTGAATACTCTGAGAATGTTCCACAGACATACAATCACCTAATTTTTGATAAAGGAGCAAGAAATCCTAAATGGATCAAAGAAAGCCTCTTTAACAAATGGTGGTGGCATAACTGGCTAGCCACTTGCAAAAAATTGAACTTAGACCCCCAGTTAACCTCATGTACAAGGTAAAATCCAAATGGATTAAAGACCTCGATATCAAACCCCAAACCATAAGATATATAGAACAACATGTAGGTAAAACACTCCAGGATATTGAGACTACAGTGCATCTTCAAGGAGGAAACTGCACTCTCCAAGCAATATATTAAGCTGAGAAGCTTCTGCTCCTTAAAGAAAATAGCGCCCAGGATACAAGAGCTCCACACTGAGTGGGAGAAAGTATTCACCCAATAGCCATCAGATAAGGAGCTAATCTCCAAAATATACAAGGCACTGACAGAAATTTACAAGAAAAAAACATCTAATCCTATCAAAAATGGGGAGAAGAAATAGACAGACACTTTGACAAAGAAGAAATACAAATGGCCAAAAGACACATGAAAAATGCTCCATATCACTAATCATCAGGGAGATGCAAATCAAAACAACAATAAGGTACCACCTCACAACACAGAGATTGGCACACATCACAAAAAATGAGAACAAGCAGTGTTGGCAGGGATGTGGAGAGAAAGGAACTCTTATCCACTGCTGGTGGGAATGCTGTCTAGTTCAATCTTTATGGAAAGTGATTCCTCCAAAAACTGGAAATCGAGCTCCCATACAATCCAGCTATACCACTCCTGGGAATATACCCTAAGAACACAAAAATACAATACAAAAATACCTTCCTTACACCTATATTCATTGCAGCACTATTTACCATAGCAAGACTGGAAACAACCAAGATACCTTTCAACAGACAAATGGCTAAAGAAACTGTGGTACAAAAACACAATGGAATATTATGCAGCTGTCAGGAGAGATGAAGTCATGAAATTTTCCTATACATGAATGTACATGGAATCTAGTATGCTGAGTGAAATAAGTCAGAGAGAGAGAAAGACGCAGAATGGTCTCACTCATCTATGGGTTTTAAGAAAAATGAAAGACATTCTTGCAATAATAATTTTCAGACACAAAAGAGAGAAGGTCTGGAAATTACAGCTCACCTCATGAAGCTCACCACAAACAGGGATACGTTTTGTTAGAGAAATAACTACATTGTGAACTATCCTAACAATGAGAATGTATGAAGGAAATAGAAAGCCTGTCTAGAGTATAGGCAGTGGTCAGATGGGGAGCAAGGAGACTTGAGACATTGGTGATGGGAATGTTGCACTGATGATGAGTGGTGTTCTTTACATGACTGAAACCCAAACAACACAATTATGTATGTAGTCAAGGTGTTTAAATAAAAAATATATTAAAAAAAGAAAACTGATGCCAACAGGAGATGACAACTTTGAAAGAACCATCAGATTTAACAGCATAGTTCACTTATAATCCTAAAAATTTTTATTGGTAGAGTGGTGAGTTATATGTTTCATCAGAGTCAATGCAAGAAAAATGAAGACACCGTGTAGATTGCGAAAATAGACATTTATTTCTAAGTTTACTTTATCATAAAATAGTAAGAGAGTTCAAGCCTGGTATATTTAAAACATAGAAGCTAGAAAGATCATCATTTTAACTCTAAAAGTAAAAATTGGCATAGACTACGAAGCTAGCTAGTTGTAGGAGATCCAAGGACAGGTAACCTTGAAAACAGGTTCATCCTTGGCAGACAACAGAGAAAGTTATTCCGGATACCACATAGGCAAAACAACAATAAAAAAGAAACAATAAAATCATTGAATTTTAAGGAAAAATGGGCTGGTGTAAAACTCTAGAATTATGGGAACAAAGAGAACTTTGTACCCTCTTTTGGGTATTCTCAAGGTTTTCTTTACACACCTTCACTGTTTATTTTGCAAGAAGTTTAGAGAAAGAACAAGAGACTAAAAAAAGTTAGCCTCCTTTTTAATAATGTTAATCCTCCAAATTATGAGCAGGGATGTGTTTCCATTTTCTTCTGTACTCTTTTACTTCTTGAAGCAGTGTTTTACAGTTTTTTTTTAATATATAAGTCTCACCTCTCTAGTTAACTTGCTTCCTAGGTACTTAATTTTCTGAGAAACAAATGTGAATGATATTTTTAATACCTCTTTTTTCTTTTTCATTATTTGTACATAGTAAAGACCTAGATTTTTGCAAATTAATTTTGTAGCCTGTCACTTTACAAATATTTTCTTTCTAAAAGCTTTTATGTAAAGTCTTGATAATTCCCAAAGAATTGTACAGATTTAATAAAATCCCTACGCAGTTATCAATTATATTTTTTAAGAAATAATTCAGGGGCTGGAGCAGTGGCACAAGTAGTAAAGCATCTACCTTGCCTGCGCTAGCCTAGGATGGACTGCAGTTCAATCCCCCAGTGTCCCATATGGTCCCCCAAGAGCGATTTCTGAGCACATAGCCAGGAGTGACCCTGAGCATCACCAGATATGGCCTAATAATAATAATAATAATAATAATAATAATAATTCAAACACTCTGAAATTCATATAGAAATATAAAATCCCACAAAAAGCTAAATAAATTCTTGGGGAAAAGAAGATGGTAGGCATCACTTTTCCCCAATTTCAAACTGTACTATAAAGCTGTAGTACTTAAAAGAGTGTGGTATTGGAACAAAGACAGAACTTCAGATCAATGGATAAACTTGAATATCCTGAGACAAAACCTCAAATATATATATATATATATATATATACATATATAAAATCAATTAATGTATCTAAGGATAAAGAAGGAATACATATGCAATGGTACAATGGAGCAAGGGAAGCCAAATGGTGTTGGGTTTATCATCTCATATCATTTAGGAATTTGAAATCAAGATGACAATGAGATATCATCTTACACCAGTGAGGATGGTACATTTCAAAAGTACTGGGGATAGTCTACATTGGCAGTAATGAGATGAATAATGAACTCTCATCCACTGCTGGTGGGAATGCTGTCGGTTCAATTCCTTTGGAAAACAGTATGGACTGTTCTCAGTAAACTCATAATTGAGCCAGCAATATCATTTTGGGGTATCTATCCCTAGAAAAAAAAACATCCAAAAGGACATATGCTTACAACTATTCATTGCAGCCCTCAGTACAATAACTAAGAGCTAGAATTAATCTGGATGTCCAATAACAGATGATTAGATCATGAAGATGTGGCACATATAATGAAATAGTAAGTAGCAGTAATGAATGGTGTGATCATGCAATTCACTGTAACATGGATAGGACTAGATATAATGTTAAATGAAGTAAACCAGAAGGATAAAAACAGAATGATATTATTTATATTGGTATTTAGAATAACTCCGTGAAGAAATGCAATGGTTTTAATGGGTGTTATATATACACTATTGGCTCCAGAGTATAGTGAGTAGAAGAAAAGAAATTGAGAGGAAGAGAAATACAAATGTGAAATTACTGAGGCCAAGGGCAAGAGGTTTCAAGTGGATTGGTGGTGTTCAGAAAGAAAACGAAAGAAAGAAAGAAAGAAAGAAAGAAAGAAAGAAAGAAAGAAAGAAAGAAAGAAAGAAAGAAAGAAAGAAAGAAAGAAAGAAAGAAAGAAAGAAAAAGAAAGAAAGAAAGCAAAAAGAAAGAACCAAAATAAATAGTCAAGCCATGGAATCGACAACAATAAAATTATAAGAGCCAAAATTTTAGCAATAAAACTTAACAACATATTTACTATTTTAGTAGGATAAAGTGAAATGGTGGTGGAATGGATGGATTCTAGGAATATTGGTGAAGGGAGGTTGACACTGGTGGTGATATTGATTCTGAAATATTGTATGTCTGATATTCAACTTTAAATAACTTTGTAAATCACAATGTTTTAAATATAAAGAAAACAAGTGGGAGCCGGAGCATGGTGCTAGAGGTAGGTCATCTGCCTTGCAAGCGCTAGCCTAGGAAGGACTGCAGTTCAATCCCCTGGAGTCCCATATGGTCCCCCAATTCAGGAGCAATTTCTGATTGCATAGCCAGGAGTAACCCCTGAGCATCACTGCATGTGGCTGAAAACCAAAAAAAAAGAAAGAAAAAAAAAAAAGAAAGTGGAAACTGGTCTGCTATGTGCAACTCAGACCTTTTGTAAATGCTACTCACAAAAATTTAACCAAAATGAATTAAAGACCTTAAAATTAGACATGAAATCATAAGATATGTAAATGAAACCATAGGCAGACCTCTCCATGACATTGAAGCTAAAGGCATCTAAAGAATGAAACACCATTAGTCAAGTAAGTGTAAGGAACGATAAGCAATTGACTTAAACATTAAACATTAACTTAAGAAGTTTCTACAACTCAAAAGAAATGAAGACCAGGATACAGACTGCCCACGGATTGGAAGATATTATTCACCTACTACCCAACTGCTAAGGGATTAATATCTAAGATATATAAGGCACCAGTAGAACTTATCAAGAAAAACCATCTAACCATAAAATGGGGAAAAGAGATGAACATAAACTTCTCAAATAAGAAATACAGATGGCCAAAAGGCATACAAAAGAGTACACCACATTATTAATTATCAGAGATCTGCAATTCAAAACAACAAGATATATCACACCATAGAGACTGGTAAACCACAAAAAGAACAAGAATAACCAGTACTAGTACAAATGTGAGAAGAAAGGGACTCTCATTCATTGCTGTGGAAATGTCAACTGGTCTAGTCTTTTTGGAAAACAATGTGTACATTTCTCAAAAAATTAAAAATTGGGTTTCCATCTGACCCAGCTATACTATTCCTAAGAATATAGGCTAGGATTTTAAAAACAATGCAGAAAGGGCATCTGCATTCCTATGTTCATTACAGCATTCTTCACAATAGCCAGAATCTAAAAACAACCCAAATTTCAGAATCTGAAACAACCCAAAATAATGAAAAAATAAACAATGGTATACCTACACAATAGAATATTATGCAGCTATTAGAAAAAAATAAGTCATGAAATTTCTTAAACATTGATGCATATGGAGAGAATTATGCTAAGTAGAATGTGTCAGAGGGAGGGAAATAGATATAGACTTATGACACTAATTTGTGGATATAATATGGTAATAATATCCAAAGACATTAGGCCAAGAGGAACAGTCCATGGTAGAGTTTTGAAACAAAGAGAGGGGAGTGCAGTTAGGACAGAGAAGAGACCACTATGACAATGATAAAATGAAAATGATCACTCTGGACAAGAACTGGGTGCTGAAAGGAAGTAAAGTGATATGCTTTAAATACCCTGAGTAACAATATTGCAAACCACAGTGTCTAAAAGGAAAAGAGAGAGAGGGAAAATGTCTGCTACAGAAGCAGGCAGGAGAAGAGCCAGAAGATATATGGGGACATTGGTGGCAGAAAGTGAGCTCTGGTGAAGGGATGGGTGATGGGCATATTATGACTGAAACTCAATCATGAACAACTTTGTAACTATGCACCTCATGATGATACAATCAAATTTTTTTATTTAAAAAAAGAAAAAGCAAGCCAACCTCTTAGTGTCATCCTGGAGGACATGGGCAGTACGTAGCCTGAGAGAAAAACGAAAACTCCACCTGGACTCTTGCTCTGAGAGGAAAACTCTTAAGATACTGGAGGAAGAGGAATAAAACAAATTCATAGCCCCAGGGAACAAGTAAGACACTTTGCTGTTTGTGGAATATTGAAGAATATACTTTGTACATTGGAATGAAGTAGAAAACACTTCCAGATCCAGGATCCTATACTAATATAATTAAAGGGAATCAATGACTGATGAAGAAACAGAAAGCTCTTGCACAGAAGCACCTCTCAAGGCAGTTTTTCAACCATATTAAAGGGCAATTTTTATGAGGAACTTAAATCCTGAAAAACAAGACATAGACATACAGTGTATAACACTTACATAGGGTCTAGATATGCTTAAAGTCAAAGAGAAAAATGATTTAGAATATCCTTACCCTTATGAAGTCTAAGAAATAACATAAGAAAAACAATATAGTATTTTGAGAAAAGACAAAACATGGAAAAGAAACAGCATGGTATAAGTACATAGGGAAAAACACATCTTAACATATTGCATGAATATTGATCAAAATACTTCCAACACATCCATGATATCTACTCATCAATCTATAAAGTAATAAACTGTAAATTCATTCCTTATTATATTGATGTTTTATATATATGGAGAATTTTAGTTCATTGTTAGAGTCATGCACTATAAAATTTAAGGGTATACCCAGTTTTTAGGTCAAAGGTTTTTCCTTTCTATTTTCCACATATTTTGCTGACCTAGGGAAAAGGAAAAAAAAAACTGCCACACTCACCTTTTTTATTATTATTTATTTTATTTTATCTCTTATCTTTTAAATCAGGCTTTCTCCTTTTTCTTAGAACCTTGGGATACAGATTATTTTACCACCTATTCTAGCATTTTTCTATAACTAAGAGGAAAGGAATAAGAAAGACTGGGGGCCAGGGGCCAAGTCGTCTCAGATGCATTGGCAGGGAAATAAATAAGGTCAGAACTAAATATCCAAGCCAAAGTCAATGGTAATAGAAACAAGGGACCTAAACTAACAATTTAAACTTAAAGGGACATGTTGTATTGGCAGGCCAAGGGGCAAAGAACGGTGGTGTAGGATGCACTCTGGGTCCATTGGTAGAGGGAGGTTGACACAGGATGGGAAGGGCTCTGACTTACTGTATATCTGAAATTTCACTATACAGAACTCTGTAGATTACAATTATTCTAATAAAGTAAAATTTAAAAAAAAGAGAGAAAAATTAAGGATATATATATAGTTTTTCGGGCCACACCCATTTGATGCTCAGGAGTTACTCCTGGCTAAGCGCTCAGAAATTGCCCCTGGCTTGGGGGGACCATATGGGACGCCGGGGGATCGAACTGCAGTCCTTCCTTAGCTAGCGCTTGCAAGGCAGACACCTTACCTCTAGCGCCACCTCGCCAGCCCCTAAGGATATATATTTTAAGCACTAAAATATTAATACCTTTTTGTTTTAAAATTTTCTTTTAGGCACACTTTTTTTTATCCCTTATCTCCCTCCTTTATCTCCCAGAATGCTAGTGTAACTAAAAGCATATATGTTAACACTAATGGAAACCATTTTTTTTACAGTTCCAGATATTTTTACTAGTGATTTCTTAAAGGTTTAGAGTCAAGTGAGCACTGTACAAACAATGTTAAAGTGACAATTATCGTCTGCATGGGCCCACCAAAGTATGGGGGTCATGGAAAGGAAAACTTTGGCCTAAATGCAAGGAGATCCTACCCTGAAGTTTCCTGACATAAGACCATTTCTAGGCTCCAGGCAAACTAGTTTGTCCAATCCAGGTCATTGTCTGTAGTGCCCATACAGTTATATTTTTCACAGTCTCTGTTGTTGATATCATGTTTCTGTTTTGTAGGTCCTGGAATCTATCTATTCTACATTGAAGTCAGGATGGTGCGGAGCGGAGTCTAATTTCAACTCACAATTAAAGGGCAATGCAGAAAGCCCTGTCCAGTACACAGGTCGTTGTTGTTGTTGTTGTTGTTTAAATCTTCTCAGTGTTAAGAGAAGACTCTTTAGAGTAAATCAATTGAAAGCAGCAGTAGGGTCTTCCCTGGTAGAGGTTTGCTTCCAGGTGATGTCATAGACAACTTTCGATGTTTCATAGATGGCTTCCCTGGTTCAGGGGTGACTGGAAAATGCCCAAACCACTGAGGCCTGTGTCAGGTCATCATGTCAATGTTCAGAGTGTAAGGTTCCATTGCACCACAATATTTGTGTGTTCCTTTCTCTATTAGATAAGACTTATTTGTATGTATAGTATTTTCCATTTTAATGTGCCCATGCAAACAAGGAATAATGCCACTTGGCGTTATCAGCGCATAATGGGGCCGCGAGAAAAAGTCCAACAATCCCTGTGACCTGCTTCAAACATAAGCATTAAACTGAGGGACTTTCACCAAAATTCCTTATTGAACAGTTCACAATGCAAAAAAAAGATAAAAAGTGGGGAAAATAAACAATCTAACTTAAGACAGTGGACACAATTGACACCGTATAAGAAAAATTGTGTGTTCCCATCTCTATAAGATAAGAATGTGTTTGTATATAATTTCACATTTTAATGTAAGCACACTTGTTTACAGTATTCATAATAGTACTGTACTTTTTTATGTAGAAAAAATTCCAACACCACACCTTCCATTTGGGTGCCTACTTTCTTCCACCGTTGTCTCAGTGTTTTATTCTCCTCTAATCTATCCCTACTCAATCTCCTCTGCAGTGACATACTTCCTACAAAAGACAAACTCTCAGTTTCTGTTGCCTTTAGGCATTTTAGTTTTAATTAATCTAACATAAATTTAAATATTAAACTTTAATCTAGTTATTGAGAAACTTTTTCTTAGTTATCTTGATTATTGGTTTTGTTTCATTTTGAAACCACCCTCAGTTATACAAAGAAGCTACTTTCAATTCTATGCTAAGGGGTTACTCTCAAACCAGGCCCTCCTTATCTCAACTTCATCTTTATCCAGACTAAGAAACTTTTTAAAAAAACTGTTTGAAACAACCAGAAATATTTTAAATCTCTTTATTCTCTTCTATAAATTCCATGCAATTTAAGTAGAAATCAAGGCATTTTATAATGAAAAATTCAAGTCCTGAGAGATTGCTGAATTTATAAACTGCACACCTGTCAAAGTCAGTATAAAAGTGAACTGTAAAATATCTTTTTATATTGATTCCATTTGGAAATCATAATATTTGAGCTATGGTAGGTTAAATGTTATCCATACATTATTAAATAAAGTTTTCCTGTTCTTATCTTTTAAATGTTATTACTTTTCTATCTATGCAGATTTCAAGAGTACAGCTTTGCACATTGACATGTGTATATGCATATACAAAGGTCTCTAACCAGTCACAATATCAATTGGCCCTTGTATTTATTCTTTTGTATTTTTTAACAAGGATGCTGGAAATTCTAATGTACATGTTTAATACACTGCTTGCAAGGTATTTCTGTCAAACAAGGTCACTCTACATAAGATCCTCAGAAAGCTTAAATATATTCCCTTGTGTCTATTTTTTTTAATGCACAATTGAAATTTATTATAATAATACAACTTGCAGGGTCGAGTGATAGCACAGCAGTAGGATGTTTGCCTTGCACTCTGCAGATCCAGGACGTACATTGGTTCAATCCCCGACATACCTTATGGTCCCCGAGCCAGGAGCAATATCTGATAATATAGCCAGGAGTAAACCCTGGGACAAGTGTGGCCCAAAAAAATAAAAACAAAAACAAAACAAAATAGTACAAATTGGAGTTGGAGAGATAGTATAGCATACAGACTGCTTGCCAGGGTAACCCCTAAGAACAGAGCCAGGAGAAAGCCCTGAGCACTTCTGGGTGTAACCAAAAATAAAATAACCAAAAGCAAATAAAAGAGAGTAAAATTTTAAATTTTAATATGTACATTCTACACATCTTATTTTCCAACGAATCTATTTGTCAATAATATTTTCATAAAGATAAGATGATGGGGATAATAAGAAAAACAAGAGTTTTCAGTTTTCTTATATCAAAATAGCCTCTTTCTATTTATAATTTTTAATTTTTTAATTGAACTTAATTTTGATTGAATCCAGTAAGTGCATCTATGATTTCATTACAACGATCAATTTATTAATTAGTATTATAATATTTCCCCCTTTTACTTTTTTTATATTTTTATATATAATTATCTTTATTTAAATACCGTGATTACAAACATGATTATAGTTGTATGATTACACTCATGTAAAGAACACCCCCCTTCACCAGTGCAACATTCCCACCACCAATTTCCCAGATCTCCCTCCTCCCCACCCCCCACACCTGTACTCGAGACAGGCTTTCTACTTCCCTCATTCATTCACATTGTTATGATAGTTTTCAGTGTAGTCATCTCTGCAACTGCACTCATCACTCTATGTGATGAGCTTCATGTCATGAGCTGCACCTACCAGCCCTCATCACTCTTGTCTCTGAGATACTGTTAAAAATGTTTTTCATTTTTCATAAAGCCCATAGATGAGTGAAACCATTCTGTATCTTTCTCTCTCCCTCTGACTTACTTCACTCAGCATAATAGATTCCATGTACATCTATGTATAGGAAAATTTCATGACTTCATCTCTCCTGACGGCTGCATAGTATTCCATTCTGTATATGTACCACAGTTTCTTTACCCACTCATCTGTTGAAGGGCATGTTGGTTGTTTCCAGAGTCTGGCTATTGTAAATAGTGCTGCAATGAATATAGGACTAAGGAAGGAATTTTTGTATTGTATTTTTGTGTTCCTTGGGTATATTCCTAGGAGTGGTATAGCTGGATCGTATGGAAGCTCAATTTCCAGTTTGTGAAGGAATATCCATATCGCTTTCCATAAAGGTTGTACTAGACGACATTCCCACCAGCAGTGAAAAAGAGTTCCTTTCTCTCCACATCCCCGCCAGCACTACTTGTTTTCCTTTTTTGTGATGTGTGCCAATCTCAGTGCCTTGAGGTGGTACCTCATAGTAGTTTTTATATGCATCTCCCTAACGATTAGTGATGTTGAGCATCTTTTCATGTGCCTTTTGGCTATTTGCCTTTCTTCTTTTTCAAAGTGTCTGTTCATTTCTTCTCCCCATTTTTTGATGGGGTTAGTTGTTTTTTTCTTGTATAGTTCTGTCAGTACCTTGTAAATTTTGGATATTAGCCCTTTATCTGATGAGTATTGGGTGAAGAATTTCTCCCACTCAGTGGGTGGCCTTTGTATTATGGGCACTATTTCCTTTGAGATGCAGAAGCTTCTCAGCTTAATATAGTCCCATCTGTTTATCTCTGCTTCCACTTGTTTGGAAAGTGCTGTCTCCTCCTTAAAGATGCCTTTAGTCTCAATGTCCTGGAGTGCTTCACCTACATGTTGTTCTATATACCTTATAGTTTCAGTTCTGATATCAAGGTCTTTAATCCATTTGGATTTTACCTTTGTACATGGTGTTAGCTGGGGGTCTGAGTTTGCTTTTTTGCAAGTGGATAACCAGTTGTGCCAACACCACTTGTTGAATAGGCTTTCCTTGCTCCATTTAGGATTTCTTGCTCCTTTATCAAAAACTAGGTGGTTATATATCTGAGAAACATTCTCTGAGTACTCAAGCCTATTCCACTGATCTGAGGATCTGTTTTATTCCAATACCATGCTGTTTTTATAACTATTGCTTTGTAATACAGCTTAAAATTGGGGAAAGTAATGCCTCCTTTTCCCAAGGAGTGCTTTAGCTATTCGAGGTTGTTTATTGTTCCAGATGAATTTCAGAAGTATTTGATCCACTTCTTTGAAGAATGTCATGGGTATCTTCAGAGGAATCGTGTTAAATCTGTACAATACTTTTGGAAGTATTGCCGTTTTAATGATATTGATCCTGCCAATCCATGAGCAAGGTATGTGTTTCCATTTCTGCGTGTCCTCTCTTATTTCTTGGAGCAATGTTTTGTAGTTTTCTTTGTATAGATCCTTCAAATCTTTAGTCAGGTTGACTCCAAGATATTTGAGTTTGTGTGGTACTAATGTGAATGGGATTGTTCTCTTAATGTCCATTTCTTCCCTATCATTATTACTGTATAAAATGCCATTGATTTTTGTGTGTTAATTTTGTAGCCTGCCACTTTGCTATATGAATCTCTTATTTCTAGAAGCTTTTTGGTAGAGTCTTTAGGGTTTTCTAAGTAGAGTATCATGTCATCTGCGAACAGTGAGAGCTTGACTTCTTCCTTTTCTATCTGGATTCCCTTGATATCTTTTTCTTGCCTAATCGCTATAGCAAGTATTTCCAGTACTATTTTGAATAGGAGTGGTGAGAGAGGACAGCCTTGTCTTATAGCAGAATTTAGAGGTAAGGATTTTAGTTTATCTCCATTGAGGATAGTATTTGCCACTGGCTTCTGGTAGATGGCTTTAACTATATTGAGAAAGGTTCCTTTTATTCCTATCTTGCTGAGATTTTTCATCAAGAATGGGTGTTGAACCATCAAATGCTTTTTCTGCGTCTATTGATATGACCATGTGATTTTTATTTTTCTTGTTGTTTATGTTGTGTATTATGTTGATAGATTTATGGATGTTAAACCAGCCTTGCATTCCTGGGATGAAACCTACTTGATCAAAGTGAATGATCTTCTTGATGAGGCACTGGATCTTGTTCGCCAGGATTTTGTTGAGGATCTTTGCATCTGTGTTCATCAGGGATATTGGTCTGTAATTTTCTTTTTTGGCAGCATCTCTATCAGGTTTTGGTATTAAGGTGATGTTGGCTTCATAAAAGCCATTTGGAAGTGTTCCTGTTTTTTTCAATTTCATAAAAGAGCCTGGCCAGGATTGGTAGTAGTTCCTTTTAAAGGTTTGAAAAAATTCATTCGTGAATCCATCAGGGTCTGGGCTTTTGTTTTTGGGCAAATTTTTGATTACAGTTTTAATTTCCTCAATAGTGATGGGAGTGTTTAGATATGCTACATCTTCTTTATTCAACCGTGGAAGGTTATATGAGTTCAACAATTTATTCATTTTGTCCAGGTTCTCATATTTTGTGGCATAGTTTCTCAAAGTATTCTCTGAATACCCTTTGAATCTCTGCAGTATCTGTAGTGATCTCCCCCTTTTCATTTCTAATACACATTATCAAGTTTCTCTCTCTCTCTTTTGCTTTGTGAGTTTTGCCAATGGTCTATCAATCTTGTTTATTTTTTCAAAGAACCAACTTCTGCTTTCGTTGATCTTTCAGATTGTTTTTTGGGTTTCCACTTCATTGATTTCTGCTCTCAGCTTTATTTCCTTCTGTCTCCCTACTTTTGGGTCCTTTTGTTGAGCACTTTCTAGTTCTATTAGCTGTGTCATTAAGCTACTCAGGTAAGCTCTTTTTTCCTTCCTGATGTGTGCTTGCAAAGCTATAAATTTTCCTCTCAGTACTGCTTTTGCTGTGTCCCATAAGTTCTGATAGTTTGTGTCTTTATTGTCATTTGTTTCCAGGAATCTTTTGATTTTCTCCTTGATTTCATCTCAGACCCACTGGTTATTCAGTATTAGGCTGTTTAACTTCCAGGTGTTAAATTTTTTCTTCTGTGTCCCTTTGTAGTTCACATCTAACTTCAGAGCCTTGTGGTCAGCAAAGGTAGCCTGCAAAATTTCTATCTTTTTTATTTTATGGAGGTATGTTTAATGTGCCAGCACGTGGTCTATCCTGGAGAATGACCCATGTACATTGGGAAAGAATGTGTATCCAGGCTTCTGAGGATGGAGTGTATATATATATATATATATATATATAAATTATATATATATATATATATATATATATATATATATATATATATACTAGGCCTCTTTCTTCCATTTCTCTTTTCAGGTCTAGTAAATTTTTGTTGGGTTTCCATTTGGTTGACCTATCAAGTGTTGACTAGCCTGTGTTGAGGTCTCCCACAATTATTGTGTTATTATTGATATCCTTCTTCAGATTTGTCAACAATTGTATTAAATACTTTGCTGGTCCCTCATTGGGTGCGTATATGTTTAGGAAAGTGATTTCTTCTTGCTGTACAAATTCCTTGATTAGTACATAATATCCATCTTTGTCCCTTACAACTTTTCTGAGTATAAAGTTTGTGTCATCTGATATTAGTATGGCCACCCCTGCTTTTTTAAGGGTGTTGTTTGCTTGAATGATTTTCCTCCAGTCTTTGATTTTGAGTCTATGTTTATTCTGACTATTCAGGTGTGTTTCTTGTAGACAGCAGAAGGTTGGCTTCAGTTTTTTGATCCATTTCGCCACTCTGTGCCTCTTAACGGGTGCATTTAGTCCATTGACATTGAGAGAAATAATTGTCATGGGATTTATTGCCATCTTTGTGTAGAAATTTGGTGTGTTTTTTGTTCTGTCTTGTCTTTAGAATAGATCTTTCAGTTTTTCTTTTAAGGCTTGTTTTGAGTCTTCAAAGTTTTTCAGCTGTTGTTTATCTGTGAAGCCATGTATACATCCTTCAAACCTGATAGTGAGTTTTGCTGAGTGCAGTACTTTTGGCGAAGCATTTATTTTATTGAGTTTTGCCACTATATCCCACCACTGCCTTCTGGCCTTGAGTGTTTCTGGTGACAGGTATGCTGTAAATTTCAAGGATGCTCCCTGGAATGTAATTTCCCTTTTCGATCTTGCTGCTTGCAGTATTCTATCTCTATCTGTGGGTTTCATCATGGTGACTAGGATGTGTCTTGGGGTGTTTCTCCTGGGGTCTTTTTTTAGCTGGTACTCTTCGGGCATGCAGGATTTGGTCACATATTTTCTTTAGCTCTGGTAGTTTCTCTGTGATGATGTTCTTGACCATTGATTCTTCCTGGAGATTTTCTTCTTGGGTCTTTGGGACTCCAATGATTCTAAAGTTGTTTCTGTTGAGCTTATCAAAGACTTCTATATTTCAGTTTGGAGTTTTCTGATTTCTATCTTCATATTCTCTTGATTTTATTAGTGTTCTACTTTATACTTTCTTTGATTTCTGTGAGCAACCTCCATATTTCTTCTCTTACACTGTGGGTTTTTCTACGTATTGTGGTGGTACTCATTGGCTAGGTGGAGTGCGCGGCCACGAAGCAAAGCAGAGCAGCCGTGCTCCTCTGCTTCTACCCCTTATAGGTGGGCTTAATGAGGCCAGCAGAGTCAGCTTTATCCACAACTCTGGCCCCCAAACACTCACCTCAGCTGAGGCAAACGTCAGGGGATGAATGCCAGAGAAGATCAAAGTTCCCAGGTTGAAGCAAGCCCGGGGAAGCCCCAAAATGTCTGCCAAGCTTAAGGGGCCCAGCAGAGTCTCTTATTCACAATTCCGGCCGAAAAGACACACCTCTCTTGTGTCTATTTAGGTCTCCAGTGCCCTACTCAAGGGTTTCATACAGGGAAGAAACTACAAGCACACTTCCTGTGACTTCTTCCAATCCCCAATTCCCAGTTTAAGCTTCTCACTCCTAGAACCCTCCAGCAGAGTTCAATATCCCCTGGGATAAAGTAGGTATGGGGATTTTCCAGCCAGTAGCTCACTACCTGGAAGGCACTGCTATTTATAGATGATGTCATCCGTGGGAAATAATAGTCCCTGAGAATTCTCAGAAGAGTTTGCCTTTCGAATAGAGCTGAGCCTGGTTAGGAAAGTGAAGACCAACTTGTGAGCATTTTTAGGTTGTCCGATTTACAGTTGGGAGTGCTGAAATTCGGATGAATTCTCTCCCCCAAGAGGCTCTGCAAGCTGCAAAGTCAAAAGTGGGTTTTTACATGATAAAAAATAATTGGCCTTCATGTAAACAAATTCATGAAGAAATTTAGTGCTAGGGTCTCTCTTAAGGAAAGAGGTGGATGCAGGCACTGAGAACTATATGTCTGCAGTTAAAATGAGCAGAATTTCAAAGGAGCTTACGGGAAGTTCTTGCAGTTTTGACTTTTAGAACATTCTATGATCTTCTTGCTGATCATTCATAGCATTGCTGAAAATTACAAAACATTGAAAAAAATTACAAAAATAAAGCTCATACTTTAGCAGTATTCACCTCATTGAAATCCTCATGGTTCAGAAGCACTGATTGATAATCTAGGTCTCAAGGAAATGGCTCAGAAAAAAATGTAGAATTTCATCTTTTCTTTTTTCATCAAGATTTTTGTTCCACAATAGCTGGAGCAATATTTCAGCAGGTAGAGCATTTACCTTGCATACAGTCTTTCCGGGTTAAATATTCAGCATCCTGTATGGTCCAGTGAGCACTGTCAAAAGTAATTTCTGGGCGCAGAACAATCCCTGACCACTGCTGCCTAACTTTGTTCCACATATTTCAGTAGAAGAAAGGAAAGCTAAAAGAGACATGACCGGCTATCTTGTCAGTCATGATCAACCCTTTCTATCCAGTCTCTCAGAGCCAGTGTCAGAACACTGATCTGCAAGTCTGGAGACTAGAACTGATTAGTTACACTTGGGGCACAAACATCTGGGTTACCACATCTGGAAAATACAGTTTTACAACTGATAGAATGTCTCAACTTCTCTTAGCTGAAACCATGTGACTATCACATTTTTTCACTGTTTTTGTATCGGCTAACTCCCAGTCAATCTGTAGTATACACCTACAATTATCTTGTTGTTAATAAAGCACTTTATAATTTGCTTTACACTATGTCGTAAAAATACCATTATACATAATTAAGTGTCTGACATTAATATTTATATTCTTAGGTTATAAACTAGAATCAGACACATTTATTAACTGAGCTGAGTCACGAGTCACAGAAGAGAGTGTCAAGAAGTACAAATGTGGGTAATTCATCATTCAGATTTCAGATTTCTTCTCTGTGTGACAATCTTCAAAAGCTGTTTAACAAACATCAGTTGAGGACCTACTTCTAATATTAATTGTGTGCCTGCTTTATGCCATGTATTCTTCACATATTCACTTATTATTCAGGGAACTCATGAAAAATATAAATATCAAAAATTTAATCAGACTCCTAGGAAGTAGCAGAAGATTGAAACAACATTTGATCTTTACCTTAATATACTCCTAAAATAATGATGAATGACATTTTTCAAGAATACTATAAGTAAGCATAAACCATATCGTTTTAATCTCTTTAACTAAATCACTTTATGTAATATAAAATATTAGGTAGAAAAGTATTTTGTATTATTTCTGCTGTGCTTTTAAATTTTGGCAGAATTGCTCAAGAGCCTGCTCAAAGTTGTGTGCAGTTTTCTTTCCAGATACCTGTCTTCAGATCCTGTGTTCTTGACTGCAAGGAAGGGGGGAAAAAAGCATTTAAAGCCCCATTGAAGATAGTACCTTCAGAAAAGCCATTAACAGTAAAGGGATTTTTATCAAACTTTTGAGAAATAGCACAGAGAAAGGTAATTGATGGTGCCAGGTATATGGAGCCTCAGTTATATGTGTTAGGAGAGTGATATGAGCGTTTAAAAGCTGTGACTTGCATCTCAAAAATATAGAGAACTTCAGAATTTGAAAGTACTGGGTGAGACTGATAGGGGCTGAAGCAATTGTCTACTAAATTTGGGGTCTAAAATCAAAGTGACTGAAGCACTGTACTGTTTAGACTCACTGTCAATGACAAAATAATGTCAAAATAACATGGATTCTTAATCTTATATATATTTTATTTCACATTTTCATATTTCATTTTTAAGTACTTATTTTACCTAAAAAATTAACTGACTTCTTCAAAGGAGCTCTCATTGAGCTTGGGCTTCTCCAAACTAAAAATAGCAAGAAATATAAAGAACAAAAAGTAAAATAAAAAAAGACACATTGTGAGGTTTTCTAAAATTGTTCTAGCAAGTTATGGCATTTTAAAACACAACAATAAAAAAAAGTCTTTAAAATTTTTAGAGAAGACATCTCATTCTAATTTGGTAGAGTAAATATACATCTGGCGCCTTCTGCCAAAAATATCCCCAATAAACAAAAAGAACTAAAGAAAGTAACACATTTTATTTTCAATGAACTGAGAGATATCTTAACATACTCTAAGGGATGATGAACCACAGAAGCAGAAAAGTAAATGACTTAGCAGAGAAAACAGTTCAACCTTAAGTGCTCACAAAAAAAATCAACCCAATCTGTCTAACTAGGAATAGAGAAAAATTTTAAAACTCAGATTATCAGGTACCACAAGAGGTACTGTTGAGAAAGCACCATTGGTAGCTACAAAAATAAAGTAGAAAAGTTTGAGTGATAGACATTTGGCCCAAGTACCACTATAATCACATACATAAGATTATCCTGGAGTTCCACTTGAGAATTGAATCTCTATTTCATTAAAAACAAGTTGAAAGTATAAACATATACAGCAGGAACTCAATTAACATTATTTTATTTACCATCATTTTATTAAAAGGGAAATAATCATTTCTGTTTAGTGTTACCATTTCTGTGGTATTTTCACATTTCTTGCTAGTTGTGGCTCTGGTTTTCTGCAAAGAATCTGGATTTATCTCATATTTTATTCCTCTAATATTTGATTATTATTTTAACCTGGCTTATGCCACAGGAACTTTGTCTCATTTATTTCAATTAGACATTGGCAACTTGAAACTTGCAGTTTCTGAGAACCTAATAATGATGCTAAGTGTATATGTCTTTGCTACAAGTGTAAATGATGAGGACCAGAGGAAGTATGATCCATAGCCCTTTGATTTGAGACTTTTTCAACAAAAATTAAGCTTTCACCTGGAAAAGACCTATAAATCTCTAATTACAATGTCATATAGCCTTCCACTGCATTTCAGTGAAATTCAACAAACTGTTCAAGGTTGACATCCAGTTTTAAGCCTCTTACTCACTAATATGGATAGATAATAAACATCGCAAAACATTGAAAAAAATCCTACTTAAGAAAAGAAATATAAACAAAGATTTTAAAATCTGAGGTAATTGAGTTAATTCAGATCACATACAAATTTCAAAGAAATTAAAACTATAATGACTCAAATTTTAAAATTTGAAATAAATACTTAATAATAAAGTCAAAAATTTTCCCAGAAAACAGGCAAGAACGATTAGCAGTGGACAATATAGAAAAGAAAAGACAGGGAAATCAGAAGATCAATCCATGAGCTTGAATATCCCTGTAGTAAGAATCCTCAAGGAGATCTGAGAAAATAAAAGGGAGGATATAACCATAGGGAAAAAATGCAACTACATTTCCTAGAATGAAAGTACATAAGTTGTCTCTGGGTAATAAGTTAAAAACAAAAAATAAAAGAGAAAATAAACTGCAAAAGTCACAAAGTACAATATATCACTGTAAAAGTTCAGAGAAAACAGGATACTAATGCTCCTCTATGGAAAAATACATTCAAACTCTATGGAAATGTAAATAATATTGGGCTTCTCTGTAGAAACAGAGAGGATTAAGAAAATGGAGCAGAGTTTTTGTCCTGTAAATTAGTATGATAATTCTATATCTGTCCATTCTCTGACTCATTTGAATTAGCATAATACTTTTTATGTCCATCCATTTATAACAAATTTCATGACTTCATTTTTCTTTATATCTGCAAAGTATTTCACTGTATAAATGTACCATAGTTTATCTGCTCATCTATTCTCAAGCACTTGTGATTTTGTTTGTTTGTTTATTTGTTTTCATAATTCTGTCTATTGTGAATAGTGCTGCAATGAACATAGGAGTACAGATGCTTTTTCTACATTGTATTTTTGAATTTCGAGGAACAATATTGTTGGGTTGTATAAAACCTCAATTTCTAGTTTGTTGTTGTTGCTGTTATTTTTGATTTTGCTGTTTGAGGAATGTCCATATTGTTTCCCAAAAAAGGAAGAACTGGTCAACATTACCACCAACAATGAATGGGAGTATTTTTCTCCTCACATCCACGCCAGCACTGGTTGGTCATGTTCTTTTTTGATGTGTATCTACTGGATCATTTCTTTTCCTTACCTTTCTACTTTCCAATAAACCTTTCTATTTCAAAATGTAAAATAAATACAATAAAATAAATAAATAAAATGGAGCAGAGGTGAGAGAAATAGTATAGCAGGTAGGGTCCTTGTATTGCATGTGATCATCCTGGGTGGGATCCCTAGAATCCCATATGGTCCCTACGCCCACTAGAATTGAATACTGAGTACCACCAAATATAGTAAAAAAAATTAAAAAAAAATAAAAAAAAACAGAAAATGGAGCTATTACTTCAACAATTCTATTGGAAATGATTTACACTTATATATCTAAAGTTAGCCAAATTGTAACTCAAACCTGAACATAAAATGAAGAAGTGTTTTAACATATCAGCTCAAAATTACAATTGTTCCTCATTGCCCCTTTCTCGGGAAACTCTAGAAAGATGTACCACAAGAAAACATAGAACTAAATCAAGGAATTAAAAGTCTATAGTCGGTTAGTGGTGTAGGAAATGATGGCTTAAATAGGATAAAATATATTTTGGAAAGAAATAAATGCTATATATAGTGGTTATCTATTAAGAAATAGTAACCATAATGGTAATGGATATCTTGACAGGCATTATATGCCCAAATTCAATCTAGATCAATGAGGGTGCCATTGCTATGCTTCCAGACCCATTGTAACATGGCACCAGGACCCACATTGCCTCAAAAAACAGAGCTTACAGAACTGAATGCATATAAATGTTTGTAAGCTATTCCTGACCCCAAAAGTGGAGCACTTTCACCACCAGTCACATGCACATCAACACAGGTGCCATCCTAACATGCCAGAGGCACTCTGAACATCGTCCTGCTCTGACCGGACCAACATCACTCCAAAGATCTGAGCCTATGGAATGCACATTAATGGAGGTGAGTTGACCCTGTCCCCAAAAGGTGTGCTCCCATGAGCCAAGTGCATGTCAACTTAGATGCCATCCTGACCATCTGACATCCAGGTGCACATCATTCTACTCAGCAACTGCTAACTTAGCAACTGCTAAGTTAGCAACTGCTAACTTCATTCACCTAATCAGTGAACCCCAGCACAACACATAGAAAACATCACACTACAAGTGTGACAATGAGGAAACAACGGAGGCCTCCACCATCAATAGAAAATAAAGATGGCTTCTCTAATAACCCAAAAATTGCTGACCACCTATTTGCCACTCACATAAGGACTTTAGAGAAGAAATATGGAAGAACCTCATCGAACTTAAAGAAAGTATGAAACGAACTGACCGAACCACAAATTAGAATCAAGCTCAATGAAAGCAAAAGTTGGCTCTTTGAAAAATAAACAAGATCGATAAACAGCTAGCAAAACTCACAGAAATAGGGAAGAAAGAAAATTAATAAAATTAATTATAAATGAAAAGGGGGAGATCATACAGATACTACAGAAATTTAAAGGGTAATCAGAGATCACTTTGAGAAACTCTATGCTACAAAAAAAGGTTAAACCAAGATGGTCAAGCATATCGGAACAGACAAATCGCTATTGAGGAAATTAAAATGATGATAAAAGTTGTCCCAAAATTGAAGCCAGAGTGATAGCACAGCAGCAGGGAACTTAATGAGGAGCAGTTTCTGAGCAAAGAACCAGGAGTAACTGCTGAGCACCGACAGCTGTGGCCCAAAACAAAAGTTTTCCAAAATGCAAAAGCCTAGGCCCAGATGGATTCATTAACAAATTCTTTCAATCCTTTCAAGAGGACCTACTACCAATACATTTCAGGATCTTCCAAAAAACTGAAGAGACAGGAACACTCTCAAATAGTTTTTATGAAGCTAACATCAATCTAATATCAAAAGCAGACTGATTTGCAACACAAAAAAGAGAACTACAGACCAATATCCTTGAAGAATACAGATGCAAAGATGCTCAACAGAATCCTAGCAAATAGGATCCAACACCTTATTAAGAATATCATACACATGAGATTATCAACTGGGAGAGACTGAGGTGACCTATTGCCTTTGCATGTTTCTCTACTCTTATGTCTCCTGAAACTCTCCTGAGAGGGCCAGGAAGGGCCCAGCAAAAACTGTCTCCAGGAGCTGCTCAGGCCGAAAGGCCAAGACAGACTGAATGAGTGAAAACCAGCTAACAGAGGCACCAAGCAGAGAGGTGACTCCTTTGTCTGTGAAGGCAAGTAGGAGGGGTCTGCCCCTGCTGTGAGATTGACGACTGGGAGAGAATGAGGGAACCTTTCGGCTTTCCATGTTTCTCTTCTCTTTTGTCTCCTAAAGTTCTCCTGGGAGGAAGACCAGGAAGGGCCCAGCAAAAACTGTATCCTAGAGGCCCCAGAAAAGAAAGGCCACTTCACTTTTCTAACTAATGAACTTCACCATAACATGCAGAAAAATACCACACTACAAGCATGACAATGGGGAAACCTCGCAGGCAGACACCATGCACAGAGAATGAAGATGATAGTTCTGATGACCCCCCCAAAAAATACCAACCATCTGATTAATCTCTCAGAAAAGGAGTTTAGAATAGAAATATGGAAGATCCTCATGGAAATAAAAGAAAACATAGCTCTAGGTGAACAGAACACAAAGATAGAAATCAGAAAACTCCAAACTGAAATAACAGATCTGAAAAACATGGTAGCTCAACTGAAAACCTCAAAGGAAAGCCTCTCCAACAGGATAAGAGTAGCCGAGGACAGAATCAGTGAACTGAAAGAAAAAATGCAAAACAACTCCATACAGCAGAAGAGACTGGAAAAGAACCTATGGAAAACTATCATACAATGAAAAAAGTACTCAAAGAATGTGAACAGATGAAAATACAAGTCTTTGATAAACTCAACAGAAACAACATAAGAATCACTGGAGTCCCAGAAGCCCAGGAAGGGGATCCCCAGGAAAAATTAACAGTCAAAGACATCATCACACAGAAATCCCCAGAGCTAAAGCCTGCATGCAATCAAATCCTGCATGCCAGAAGAGCACCAGATAAATGACACCTGAAGATAAACACCTAGTCTCAATGATGAAACCTACAGATAAAGATAGAATATTGAAAGCAGCAAGGTCAAAAAGGGAAATTACATTTAAAAAAGCATCCTTAAGATTTACAGCAGACATGTTACAAGAAACTCTCATGGCCAGAAGACAGTGGTGGATATTGTGAAAAGACTGAATGAAATGGATGCTTCACCTAGAATACTGCACCCAGCCCGACTCACACTCAGGCTTGAAGGAAGGATACATAGCTTCTTGGATAAGCAACAGCTCAGAAACTTTACAGATGCAAAACCAGCCTTAAAGGAAAAACTGAAAGGTCTACTTTAAGACAAGACCAACAGACACACAAAACTTATACACAAAGATGACATTAAATTCCATGAAAATTATCTCCCTCAATGTCAATGGACTAAATGCTCCAATTAGGAGACAAAGAGTGGGTAAATGAATCAAAAAGATGAATCTAACCTTCTGCTGCCTTCGAGAAACACACCTGAATAGTCAGAACAAACATAGACTCAAAATCAAAGGCTGGAGGAAAATCATCCAAGCAAACAACACCCTTATAAAAACTAAGGTGGCTATATTTATATCAGACGACACAAACTTTAGACTCAGAAAAGTTGTTAGGGGCAAAGATGGACACTTTGTACTAATAAAGGGATGTGTGCAATAGAAAGAAATTGCACTAGTAAACATATAAGCACTCAATGAGAGACCAGCAAAATATCTAATACAATTATTGACCAATTTGAAAGAGGATATCAATAACACAATAATTGGTGGGGGACCTCAACATAGCCCTGTCAATACTTGATAGGTCAACAAGACTGAAACCCAACAAAAATATACTAGCCCTAAAAAGAAAAATGGAAGAATGAGAACTAGTAGTTCTCATTCTTCCATTTATATTATCATATATGTATATATTATATATATACATATATATATGACACTCCACTCCCAGAAACCTGGATACACATTCTTTTCCAGTGTACCTGGGTCATTCTCCAGGATAGACCGCATGATACCACATAAAACATACCTCCATAAAATCAAGAGGATAGAAATTTTGCAGACTATGTTCGCTGACCATAAGGCTCTGAAATTAGGTGTGAACTACAAAGGGACACAGAAGAACTGAAAATTAAACAGCCTGCTACTGAACGACCAGTGGTCTGAGATTAAATCAAAGAGGAAATCAAAACATTCCTGAAAACAAATGACAATAAAGACACAAACTATCAGAATTTATGGGACATAGCAAAAGCAGTATTGAGAAAAAGCACACATTAAAAAAGAAAAAGGAGCATACCTGAATAGCTTAATGATGCAGCTTATAAAATTAGAAAATAATCAACAAAAGAAACCAAAAATAGGGAGAGAGAGGAAATAACAAAATTTAGAGCAGAAATCAATGAAGTGGAAACTCAAAAAAAAAATCTGAAAAATCATCAAAAGCAGTTGGTTCTTTGAAAAAATAAACAAAATTGATAGACCATTGGCAAAATTCACAAAGAAAGAGAGAGAAACTTTCAATCCTGTATTAGAAATGAAAAGGGGGAGATCACTACAGATATTGCAGAGATTCAAATGGTAATAATAGACTACTTTGAGAAACTCTGTGCCACCAACCATGAGAACCTGAAAAAAATAGATACATTATTGGACTCTTATAACCTTTCTTGGTTGAATAAGGAGGATGTATCATATCTAAACACCCCATCACTATTGAGGAAATTAAAACAGTAATCAAATATTTCCCCTAAAAACCCAGGCCCGAATGAATTCACTAGTGAATTCTTCCAAACCTTTCAAAAGGAACTACTACCAATCGTGGCCAGGCTTTCATGAAATTCAAACAACAGGAACACTTCCAAACAGCTTTTATAAAGCCAACATCACCTTCATACCAAAACCAGAAAGAGATGCTACCAAATAAGAAAATTACAGACCAATATCCCTGATGAATGCAGATGCAAAGATATTCAACAAAATCCTGGCAAATAGGATCCAATGCCTCATCAAGAAGATCATTCACCATGATTAAGTAGGTTTCAATCCCAAAAATGCAAGGATGGTTTAATATCCGTAAATCTATCAACATAATGCAAAACATCAACAATGAGAAAAATAAAAATCACATGATCATATCAATAGACACAGAGAAAGTATTTGATAAGGTCCAACACCCATTCTTTATTAAAAAAAAACTCTCAGCAAGATGGGAATAAAAGGAACTTTTCTCAATATAGTTAATGCCATCTAACAAAAGCCAATGGCAAGTATTATCCTCAAAGAAGAAAAACTAAAAGCCTTTCCTCTAAATTCTCATACAAGACAAGGCTGTGCTCTCTCACCATTCTTATTCAAAATAGTACTGGAAGTACTTGCTATAGCTATTAGACAAAAAAAAGGATATCAAAGTAATCTAGATAGGAAAAGAAGTCAAAGAAAGAAAGAAGAAAGAAAGAAAGAAAAGGAAAGAAAGGAAAGAAAGAAAGAAAGAGAAGAGAAAGAAAGAAGAGAAAGAAAAGAAAGAAAGAAAGAAAGAAAAGAAAGAAAGGAAGGAAGGAAGGGAAGGAAGGGAAAGGAAGGAAGGAAGGAAGTAAGAAAGAAAGAAAAGAAAGAAAGAAAGAAAGAAAGGAAAAGAAAGAAAGAAAGAAAGAAAGAAAGAAGAGAAAGAAAGGGAAGAAAGAAAAGAAAGAAGAAAGAAAGAAAGAAAGAAATGAAAGAAAGAAAGAAAGAGAAAGAAGAAAGAAAGAAAGAAAGAAAGAGAAGAAAAGAAAGAAGAAAGAAAGAAAGAAAGAAAGAAATATGTCAAGCTCTCACTGCTTGCAGACAACATGATACTAAACTTAGAAAACCCTAAAGACTACTAAAACAATAATAAAAACAATAGTTTCATATAGCAATGTGGAAAGCTACAAAATTAATGCACAAAAATCAATGGCCTTTTTATACACCAATAATGATAGGGAAGAAATGGACACTAAGAGAACAACCCTATTCACATTAGTGCTACACAAACTCAAATATCTTGAATTTTAACTTGATTATAGATGTGAAGGACCTATACAAAGAAAACTATAAAACTCTGCTACAAGAAATAAGAGAGGACACGTGGAAATGGAAACAAATACCCTGCTCATGAATTTGCAGGATTAATATCATTAAAATGACAATATTCCCCCAAAGCATTATACAGATTTAATGTGATGCCTCTAAAAATACCCATGACATTCTTCAAAGAAGTAGATCAAACACTTCTGAAATTCATTTGGAACAATAAACTCCCTTGAATAGCTAAAGCAATTCGTGGGTTAAGGAATATGGGAGGCATTACTTTCTCCAATTTTAAACTGTATTACAAAGCAATAGTTATCAAAACAGCATGGTATTGGAGTAAAGACATGGTATTGGAGTAAAGACAGACCCTCAGATCAGTGGAATAGGCTTGAGTACTCAGAGAATGGTCCCCAGACATACAAACACCTAGTTTTTGATAAAGGAGAAAGATATCCTGAGTGGAGTAAGGAAAGCCTCTTAAACAAGTAATGTTGGCACAACTGGTTAGACACTTGCAAAAAAGAGAACTCAGAACCCCAGCTAACACCATGCATGAAGGTAAAATCCAAATGGATTAAAAATCTTGATATCAGATCTGAAACCATAAGGTATATAGAACTACACGTTGGTAATACACACCATGACACTGAAACTAAAGTCATCTTTAAGGAGGAAACAGCACTCTCCAAATAAGTGGAAGCTGAGATAAATAGATGGGATTATATTAAGCTGAGAAGCTTCTGCACCTCAAAGGAAATAGTGTCCAGGATTCAAGAGCCACCCACTATGTGGGAGGAACTTTTCTAATATAGTCAAGGCCTATTACCACAAGTCCAGACAAAAATTATACTCAGTGGAAATGGAAATGAACTGAAAGCCTTTCCTTTAAAATTTGGTACAAGACAAGGCTTCCCCCTCTTACCACTCTATTTTAACATAGTACTAGAAATACCTGCCATACCAGGTAAGAAAAAAATATAAAGAGCATCCAGATATAAAAGAAAGAAGTCAATTTCTCACTGTTTGCAAATGACATGATACTATATTTAGAAGATCCTAAAGTCTCTACTAAAAAGCTTCGAGAAACAATAGATTGATATAGTAAAGTAGCAGGATAGAAAATTAACATGAAAAAATCAACAGCCTTCTTATACACAAATAATGATAGAGAAGAAATAGACATTAAAAAAAAACAATCACCTAAGAGATACAGGGTTTCTCTACCCTTGGAATATATTGTCATGGGATTATCTATAGACTCCTTTCACATTCATTTATTCTCCCCTTGGTGTTTTTGTGGTGTATGGAAGACTTCTGCTCCGATCTGGATGATAAAACCAGACCTCTAAATCTAGGGTCTCAGTCTGTGCACAGGTCAAGGAGTGGAACTTATGATGAAGACTTTCTTTGTGATTTTAGAAGGTCTGTTTCCTCGATGTCATTTTAATCTGTCTTCTGTGGTTAGTGGTCTTGACCCTTGCGCTGAAACTTGGATGGAGCTTTCTAGTCCCACCTCCCAATTAGAGGGGGCAGTAATGGAGGCACCAAGACCAAACAGTTATAAGACCACTAAGTAATAAATTTTACACAGAATGGACCACGCATTCTAACAGCCCCTGGGGGGAGAGTGGAGGATATGGGAGGCAGGATGTGGGAGGACAATTCGGTGGTGGGAATTCCCCTGACTCAATGTAAATATGTACCTGGAATATTACAGTGAACAATATGTAAGCCACTATAATTAAAATAAAAATTATATTAAAAAATAATCACTTTCAGAATGCTGCCACAGAAATTCAAATACCTTTGAGTCAATTTAACTAAATAGGTGGAGGAACCTATACAAATAAAACTACAAAACATTGCTTCAAGAAATAAAAGAGGACACAACAAAATGGAGGCATATACCCTGTTCATAAATTAGGAGGAATAATATTAAAATATCATAACTCTCCAAAGCATTGTCAGATTTAATGCAGTCCCCTCTAAGGACACCCATGATATTTTTCAAAGAAGTGGATTAAACACTCCTTAAATTCATTTGAAATAATAAATATTTACAAATAGCTAAAGTAACCCTAGGAAAAAGAATGTGGGTGGCATCATTTACCCCAACTTTAAATTGTATTACAAAAGAATAGCCAAAGCAGCATGGTATTTGAATAAAGTCAAACCCTCAGATCAATGACTTTTGGAGTATTCATAGAATGTTCCACAGATATACAATCAATTAATCTTTGATAAAAGGACAAAAAATGGAACAAGAAAAGCCTCTTCAAAAAGTGGTGTTGTGACAACTGGTCAGTCACATACAACAATAGGAAATTCAGACCTCTATTTAATACTGTACACAATGGTCAAATCAAAATGTATTAAAGACCTTGATATCAAAATCGAAATCACAAGGTATATAGAAAAAAATAGGTAAAACACTTCATGACATTGAGACTAAAGGCATCTTAAAGGATAAAATACCACTGTTTGTGCAAAGGGACCTTACACCCTGAACATTGACATAATGACCTGGCACAGGTCTCAGAAGAATGGGCATTCTTCATTCACCCCTGATCTAGAGAAGACATCCACAAAACATCCAGGTTTGTCTATAACATCACCTGGAAGCAATCCTCTACCACGGAAGACCCTACCACTGCTCAGACATCCACCTGCACAAAAGAAACTTCCCTTAACACTGAGAAGACTTAACAACAACAACCTGCTTACAGGACAGGGCTTCCTGCATTGCCCTTTAATGGTGAGGTGAAACGAGAGGACACTCCATATCCTGACTTCTATGTAGGATATGCAGATTCCAGGATCTTTAATACAGAAATATGATACCAACAACAGAGACTGTATGAAAAGTGTGTTGGCACTATGGACAATGTCTTGGATTGGATGATCTAACTTGCCTGGAGCCTAGAGTTGGTCTTATGCCAGGAAACTTCAGGGGTAGGGTCTCTTTGTATTAGACCAAGGTTATTCCTTTCCATGCCCCTCATATTTTGGTGGGCCTATGCAAACAACAATTGCCACTCTAACACCATTTTTACTGTGCTCCTTTGACTCTAATCCTTAAAAAAAAACCGCTTAAAATTTGAGGTTAACTTAAACTAAAATGCATGTACATGGAAATGTAAAAAATACTATGCCTCTAATGTTTAAGGAGTTACATAAGTTTTATGGCTTTAGATTGCCTTGTGTGCTGTTAAGAAATATTATAATGTGTTACAATCTGGGGACTTGAGGGACAAAGTAATTGTACATGGATTCTATTTTGTTTGTCCTAATGTTCTTTGGCTGAAAGTTCAAAGTTAAGATATCAGCAAGGCGACTTCTTAAAATTATGTTACGGGTGATTGTCCTTCCACTGTAACTTTACCTTGTCCTCTTTCTTTGCATCTTTGTTCTCATAATTAAAAATAAAAAAATTAAAAAATACCACTGTTCAAAGAAATGGAAGGAGATATAAACAAATAGGATTACATTAAACTGAGAAATCTCTGCACCTCAAAGAAAACAGTTAAAACACAAAAGCCAGGCACAAAATGGGAGAAACTATTCACCCATGAGATAAACTCTAATATCTATGCCATAAAAGGTACTGATAGAACTTAACAAGATAAAATATCTAACCCCATCAGAAAATAAGGAGAAGAAATGAACAGATATTTCCTCATAGAAGAAATACAGATGGCCAAAAGCACATGAAAAAAATGTTCCACACTGGGACCAGAGTGATAACACCATGATAGAGCATTTGCCTTTGCATGCAGCTGATCCAGGGCAAACCTCGGTTCCATCCTCGGCATCCCATATGGTCCCCCAAGCCAGAAGCAATTTCTGAGCGTATAGTAAGTAGTAACCCCTGAGTGTCACTGGGTGTGGTCAAAAAATGCTCCACATCACTAATCATCAGGAGGATGTAAATCAAAACAACAATGAAGTATCATCTCACACCACAGAGACAAGAAAACATCACAAAGAACAAAAACTATCAGTGCTAGCCAGTAGTGGGGAGAAAAGAAATCTCATTTACTGGGAATGTCATCTAGTCCAGCCTTTATGGAAAACAATATGGATATTTCTAAAAAAAAAAAAAAAAAAGGAAATTGAGCTCCCATATGACTCAGCTATACCACTCCTAGGGATATACCATAGGAACACAATACAAAAATGCATTCTGCATTCCTATGTTCATTGCAGTTCTATTTACAATAGCCAGAATCTGGAAACCCAGGTGCACAACAGATGAATGGCTAAAGAAATTGTGTTACATTTACACAATGGAATACTACATAGCTGTTAGGAAAGATGAAATTTGCTTATACATGGATGGACATGGAGACTTATGTTTTTTGAGTGAAATAAGTCAGAGAGAGAGGATAATATCACTCATTGTGCAATTTAAGAAAAATAAAAGACAGTGTAGTAACAATACAATAGAGATGAAACAATAGAGAGGAGTCCCAGAAGGATCAGCCCATGCTATGAAGTTTACCATAAAGAGTAATGAGTGCAGTTAGAAAAATAACTATACTAATAGTAAGTTAGAGAAATAGAATGCCTGTCTCAAAGAGAGGCAATGGGTCAGGGAGTAGAGAAATGGTGTACATTGTTGGTGGAGAGGTTGTAATAGTGAGTGCGAGTGAACATTTTATGATGGAAACTCAACTATGAACACAATTGTAACCATGATACCTAAATAAATATATTGTTTATCATTATTATTATTATTAAAAGTTCATTCTAAACATTAAAATCAAACTATTTTAACCCCCCCCAGCCTTTACCTAACCAGAGAGGAAATAAATTCACATTCACATGTGCAAAGTCTCTGGCATTTTTTGGAATATATGCTCCAGCAAATAAGTGAATAAGCAAAAGAGAAATAAAATGTTTAATGTGGGAAATAGAGACACCCCCTTCAGATGATAACCCAGGTATATTCATGATGATTCATACTGCCCATAGGAGAAAATTATTAGCTCATAAATAAAAGTAAATTAAAGAAGAGTCTGGAGGATATTAGATTACTGGTACTCCTGGGAAAAATAAACAAAGAAATTATAAAGAAAATGCTGCAATAAGAGAATATAATCTGGAAATTTAGAAAAAAATAAGTAATATTCAAAAAATATATGAGGAAATAAAATAGTTCTATAAGACTCTAGAACAAATTTTATTTTTTTATATTTTATTTAAACACCTTGATTACATACATGATTGTGTTTGGGTTTCAGTCATGTAAAGAACACCACCCATCACCAGTGCAACATTCCCATCACCAATGTCCCAAATCTCCCTCCTCCCCACCCAACCCCCATCTGTACTCTAGACAGGCTTTCTATAACGCTCATACATTCTCATTATTAGAATAGTTCAAAATGTAGTTGTTTCTCTAACTAAACTCATTCCTGTTTGTGGTGAGCTTCATGAGGTGAGCTGTAACTTCAAGCCCTTCTCTCTTTTGTGTCTGAAAATTATTATTGCAAGAATGTCTTTCATTTTTCTTAAAACCCATAGATGAGTGAGACCATTCTGCGTCATTCTCTCTCTCTCTGACTTATTTCACTCAGCATAATAGATTACATGTACATCCATGTAAGGAAAATTTCATGACTTCATCTCTTCTGACAGCTGCATAATATTCCATTGTGTATATGTACAACAGTTTCTTTAGCCATTCATCGTTGAAAGGTATCTTGGCTGATTCTAGAGTATTGTTGTGGTAAATAGTCCTGCAATTAATATAGATGTAAGGAAGGGATTTTTGTATTGTATTTTAGGGTATATTCCTAGGAGTGGTATAGCTGGATCATATGACGCTCGATTTCCAGTTTTTGGAGGAATCTCCATATCATTTTCCATAAAGGTTGAACTAACGGCATTCCCACCAGCAGTGGATAATAGTTCCTTTCTCTCTACATCCCCACCATCACTGTTTGTTCTCATTCTTTGTGATGTGTGCCAATCTCTGTGGTGTGAGGTGGTACCTCATAGTTGTTTTGATTTGCATTTCCCTGATGATTAGTGATGTGGAGCATTTTTTCATGTGCCTTTTGGCCATTTGAATTTCTTCTTTGTCAGTGTCTGTCCATTTCTTCTCCCCATTTTTTGATGGGATTAGATGTTTTTTTTCTTGTAAGGTTCTGTCAGTGAATAGTATATTCTGGAGATTAGCCCCTTATCTGATGGCTAATGAGTGAATAGTTTCTCCCACTCAGTGGGTGGCTCTTGTATCCTGGGCGCTATTTCCTTTGAGGTGCTGAAGCTTCTCAGCTTAATATATTCCCACCTGTTAATCTCTTCTTTCACTTGATGGGAGAGTGCAGTATCCTCTTTGAATATGCCTGTAGTCTCAAAGTCCTGGAGTGTTTTACCTACGTGTTGTTCTATAGATCTCATGGTTTCAGTCTGATATTGAGGTCTTTAATCCATTTGGATTTTACCTTCGTACATGATGATAGCTGGGGGTCTAAGTTCAATTTTTTTCAAGTGGCTAGCCAGTTGTACCAACATCACTTGTTGAAGAGGCTTTTTTTGCTCCATTTAGGATTTCTTGCTCCTTTATCACAAATTAGGTGATTGTATGTCTGGGGAACATTCTCTGAGTATTCAAGTCTATTCCACTGATCTGAGGGCCTGTCTTTATTTCAATACCATGCTGTTTTGATAACTATTGCTTTGTAGTAAAGCTTAAAGTTGGGGAAAGTAATTCCTCCCATATTCTTTTTCCCAATGATTGCTTTAGCTATTCTAGGGTGTTTATTGTTCCAAATGAATTTCAAAAGTGCCTGATCCACTTCTTTGAAGAATGTATGAGTATTTTTAGAGGGATCACATTAAATCTGTACAATGCCTTGGGGAGTGTTGCCATTTTGATTATGTTAATCCTGCCAATCCATGAGCAGGGTATGTGTTTCCATTTCGGTGTGTCCTCTCTTGTTTTTTGGAGCAGATTTTTATAGTTTTATTTATATAGGTCCTTCACATTTTTAGTCAAGTAGAGACCAAGATATTTGAGTTTGTGTGGCACTATTGTGAATGGGGTTGTTTTCTTAATGTCCATTTCTTCCTTATTACTATTGGTGTATAGAAAGGCCATTGACTTTTGTTTGTTAATTTTGTAGCCTGCCACCTTGCTATATGAGTCTATTGTTTCTAGAAGCTTTTGGTAAAGTCTTTAGGATTTTCTAAGTAGAGTATCATGTCATCTGCAAACAGTGAAAGCTTGACTTCTTCCTTTCCTATCTGGATTCCCTTGATATCTTTTTCTTGCCTAATAACTATAGCAAGTACTTTCAGTGCTATGTTGAATAGGAGTGGTGAGAGAGGACAGCCTTGTCTTGTGCCAGAATTTAGAGAGAAGGCTCTTAATTTTTTCTCCATTGAGGATAATATTTGCCACTGGTTTGTGGTAGATGGCTTAATTATATTGAGAAAGGTTCCTTTCATTCCCGTCTTGCTGAAAGTTTTGATCAAGAATGGGTGTTGGACCTTATCAAATGCTTTCTCTGCATCTATTGATATGATCATGTTATTTTTATTTTTCTTGTTTTTGATGTTGTGTATTATGTATGATGTTGTTGATAGATTTACAGATGTTAAACCATCCTTGCATTCCTGGCGTAAAACTTACTTGATCATAGTGGATGATCTTCTTAATGTGGCACTGAATCCTATTTGCCAGGATTTTGTTGAAGATCTTTGCATCTGCATTCATCAGCGATATTGGTCTCTAATTTTCTTTTTTCGTAGCATCTCTGTCTGGTTTAGGTATAAAGGTGATGTTGGCTTCCTAAAAGCTGTTTGGAAGTGTTCCCGTTTTTTCTATTTTAGTATTTTTTTATTTATTTAAACATCTTGATTACCAATATGATTAGGTTTCAGTCATGTAAATAACACCCCCCTTCACGAGTGCAATATTCCCACCACCAATGTCCCAAATCTCCCTCCATCACACCCCACCCCCTCCTGTACTCTAGACAGGATTTCCAGATCCCTCATTCACATGATTATGGTAGTTCTCAGTGTAGTTACTTCTATAACTGCACTCACCAATCTTTGTGGTGAACTTCATGAAGTGAGCTGGAAGTTCCAGCCCTCCTCTCATTGTATCTGAGGATTGTTGCAAAGATGACTTTTATTTTTCTTAAAACCCATAGATGAGTGAGACTATTCTGCGTCTCTCTCTCCCTCTGACTTATTTCACTCAGCATAATAGACGCCATGTACATCCATGTATAGGAAAATTTCATGACTTCATCTCTCCTGAGGGCTGCATAATATTCCATTGTGTATATGTACCACAGTTTCTTTAGCCATTCGTCTGGTGAAGGGCATCTTGGTTGTTTCCAGAGTCTGGCTATTGTGAATAGTGCTGCAATAAACATAGGTGTGAGGAAGGGGTTTTTGTATTGTATTCTTGTGTTCCTAGGGCAGTGGTCCTCAAACTATGGCCCACAGGCCACATATTTTATTTGTATCTGTTTTGTTTCTTCGTTGCAAAATAAGATATATGCAGTGTGATAAGAATTTGTTTATAAGTTTTGTTTTTACTATAGTCAGACCCTCCAATGGTTTGAGGGACAGTGAACTGGCACCCTGTTTAAAAAGTTTGAGGACCCCTGTCCTAGGGTATATTCCTAGGAGTGGTATAGCTGGATCCTATGGGAGCTCAATTTCTAGTTTTTGGAGGAATCTGCATATTGCTTTCCAGAGAGGTTGGACTAGACAGCATTCACACCAGCAGTGGATAAGAGTTCCTTTCTCTCCACATCCCCGCCAGCACCGATTGTTCTCATTCTTTCTGATGTGTGCCAATCTCTGTGGTGTGAGATGGTATTTTATCATTGTTGTAATTTGCATCTCCCTGATGTTCAGTGATGAGGAGCATTTTTTCATGTGCCTTTTGGCCATTTGTATTTCTTTTTTATCAAAGTGTCTGTTCATTTCTTCTCCCCATTTTTTAGTGGGATAAGATTTTTTTTGTAAAGTTCTGTCAGTGCCCTATATATTTTGGATGATAGCCCTTTAATTGATGGGTATTGGGTGAATAGTTTCTCCCACAAGGTGGGTGGCTCTTGTAGCCTGGGCACTATTTCTTTTGAGGTGCAGAAGCTTCTCAGTTTAATGTATTCCCATCTGTTGATCTCTGCTTCCACTTGTTTGGAAAGTGCAGTTTCCTCCTTGAAGATGCCTTTAGTCTCAATGTCATGGAGTGTTTTACTGACGTGTTGTTCTATATACCTTATGGTATCCGGTCTGATATCAAGGTCTTTAATCCATTTGGATTTTACCTTCATACATGATGTTAACTGGGGGTCTATGTTCGCTTTTTTGCAAGTGGCTATCCAGTTCTGCTAGCACCATTTGTTGAAGAGGTTTTCCCTGCTCCACTTATGATTTCTTGCTCCCTTGTCAAAAATTAGGTGATTGTATATCTGGGGAACATTGTCTGAAAACTCAAGCCTATTCCACTGATCTGAGGGTCTGTCTTTATTCCAATACCATGTTGTTTTGATAACTATTGCTTTGTAGTACAGTTTAAAGTTGGGAAAAGTAATGCCTCTCATACTCCTTTTCCCTAGGAGTGCTTTAGCTATTCGAGGGTGTTTATTGTTCCAGATGAACTTCATAATTGTTTGATCCACTTCTTTGAAAAATGTCATGGGTATTTTAGAGGGATTGCATTAAATCTGTACAATGCTGTGGGAAGTACTGTCATTTTAATGATGTTAATCCTGCCAATCCATAGGCAGGGTATGTGTTTCCATTTCCGTGTGTCCTCTCTTATTTCTTGGAGCAGGGATTTATAGTTTTCTTTGTATAGGTCCTTTATGTCTTTGGTCAAGTTGACTCCAAGATATTTCTGTTTGTGTGGCACTAATGTGAATGGGATTGCCTTCTTGACATCCATCTCTTCCCTATCATTATTGGTGTATAAAAAGGCCATTGATTACTGTGTGTTACTTTTGTAGCCTGCCACATAGCTATATGAGTCTATTGTTTCTAGAAGCTTTCTGGTAGTGTCTTTAGGGTTTTCTAAGTAGAGTATCATGTCATCTGCAAACAATGAAAGCTTGACTTCTTCCTTTCCTATCTGGATTCCCTTGATACCTTTTTCTTGCCTCATCGCTATAGCAAGCACTTCCAGTACTATGTTGAAAAGGAGTGGTGAGAGCGGACAGCCTTGTCTTGTACCAGAATTTAGAGGAAAGGCTTTTAGTTTTTCTCCATTGAGGGTAATATTTGCCATTGGCTTGTGGTAGATGGCTTCAACTAGATTGAGAAAGGTTCCTTCCATTCCCATCTTGCTGAGAGTTTTGATCAAGAATGGGTGTTAGACCTTATCAAATGCTTTCTCTGCATCTGTTGATATGATCATGTAATTTTTATATTTCTTGTTGTTGATGTTGTGTATAATATTGATATATTTATGGATGTTAAACCATCCTTGCATTCCTGAGATGAAACCTACTTGGTCGTAGTGTATGATCTTCTTGATGATGCATTGGATCCTATTTGCCAGGATTTTGTTGAAGATCTTTGCATCTGCATTCATCAGGGATATTGGTCTGTAATTTTCTTTTTTGGCAGCATCTCTGTCTGGTTTTGGTATCAAGGTAATGTTGGCTTCATAAAAGCTGTTTGGGAGTAATCCCGTTTTTTCAATTTCATGGAAGAGCCTGGCTAGGATTGGTAGTAACTCCTCTTGAAAGGTTTGAAAGAACTCATTAGTAAATCCATCTGGGCCTGGGCTTTTCTTTGTAGGCAGATGTTTGATTAATTTTCAATATTCTCAGTAGTGATGGGGGTGTTTAAATATGCTATATCTTCCTTACTTAATCGTGGAAGTTTATAAATGTCCAAAAATTTTCCATTTCTTCTAGGTTCTCATGTTTAGTAGCATAAAGTTTCTCAAAGTAGTCTCTGATTACCCTTTGGATCTCTTCAGTATCTGTCATGATCTCCCCCTTCTCATTTCTAATATGGGCTATCAGGTTTCTCTCTCTCTTTCTTTGTGAGTTTTGCCAATGGTCTATCAATCTTCTCTATTTTTTCAAAGAGCCAACTTCTGCTTTCGTTGATCTTTCAGATTGTTTTTTTTGTTTGTTTGTTTGTTTTTTGTTGTTTTTTTGTTTTGTTTTCCACTTCATTGATTTCTGCTTTCAGTTTTGTTATTTCCTTCTGTCTCCCTATTTTTGGTTCCTTTTGTTGGTCCTTTTCTAATTTTATGAGCTGTGTCATTAAGTTACTCAGGTATGCCCTTTCTTCCTTCCTGATTTGTGGTTGCAAAGCTAGAAAGTTTCCTCTGAAGACCGCTTTTGTTGTGTCTCATAGTTTCTGGCAGTTTGTGTCTTCATTATCATTTGTTTCCTGGAAAGTTTTAATTTCTTCTTTGATTTCAAATTGGACCCACTGTTTTTTCAGTAGCAGGGTGTTTAATTTCCAATTGTTAAAGTTTTTTTTCTTTATGGCTTTGTAGTTCACAACTAATTTTAGAACCTTGTGGTCAGCAAAGGTTGCCTGCAAGATTTCTATTCTCTTGATATTATGAAAGTATGTTTTATGTGTCAGCATGTGGTCTATCCTGGAGAATGACCCATGTACATTGTAGAATAATGTGTATCCAGGGTTTTTGAGGTGGAATGTCCTATATATAACTACTAGTCCTCTTTCTTCCATTATTCTTTTCAGGGTTAGTATGTTTTTGTTGGGTTTCAGTCTGGTTGACCTATCAAGTGTTGACATGGCCGTGTTTAGGTCTCCCACAATGATTGTGTTATTATTGATGTATTCTTTCAGATTTGTCAGTAATTGTATTAGATAATTTGCTGGTCTCTCATTGGGTGCATATATGTTTAATAGTCTGATTTCTTCCTATTGCACATATCCCTTGATTAGTACATAGTGTCCATCTTTGTCCCTTACCATTTTCTGAGTATAAAGTTGGTGTCATCAGATATTAATATGGCCACTCCAGCTTTTTTAAGGGTGTTCTTTGATTGGATGATTTTCCTCCAGCCTTTGATTTTGAGTCTGTGTTTGTTCTGACTACTCAGGTGTGTTTCTTGTAGGCAGCATAAGGTTGGATTCATCTTTTTGACCCATTTTGCCACTCTGTGTCTTTTAATTGGTAAATTTAGTCTATTGACATTGAGGGAGATGATTGTCAGAGGATTTAATTTCATCTTTGTAGATAAGTTTTCTGAGTTTGTTGGTCTCTCTTGTCTTAAAGTAGACCTTTCAGTTTTTCCTTTAAGGATGGTTTTTCATCTGTGAAGTTTCTGAGCTGTTGTTTATCCTTCAAACTTGAACATGAGTAGGTCAGGGTGCAGTATTCTCTGTGAGGCATCCATTTCATTCAGTCTTGTCACAATATCCCACCACTGTCTTCTGGCCTTGAGAGTTTCTTGTGACATGTCTGCTGTAAGTCTTAGGGATGCTCCTTTGAATGTAATTTCCCTTTTGATCTTGCTGTTTTCAGTATTCTATTTCTATCTGTGGTATTTGTCATTGTAACGAGGATGTGTCTTGGGGTGTTTTTCTTTGGGTCTCTTTTAGCTAGTACTCTTTAGGCATGCAGGATTTGATTGCATGTAGTCTTTAACTCTGGTATTATCTCTTTGATAATGTCTTTGATAGTTGATTCTTCCTAGAGATCTCCTACCTGGGTCTCTGTGACTCCAATGATTCTTATGTTTTTCTGTTGAGTTTATCAAAGACTTCTATTTTCATCTGTTCACATTCCTTGAGTACTTTTTCCATTGCCTGATCGTTTTTCTTAATGTTCTTTTCCAATTTCTTTTGCTGTGTTGATTTTTTCTGCATCTCGTCTTCCAGCACGCCGATTCTGTCCTCAGCTGCTTTTACCCTGCTGGTGAGGCCATCTACTGAGTTTTTCAGTTCAGCTACCGTGTTTTTCAGATCTGTTATTTCAGTTTGGAGTTTTCTGATTTCTGTCTTTGTGTTTTGTTCAGATAGACCTATGCTTTCTTTGAATTCTACAAACATCTTCCATATTGCTATTCTAAACTCCTTGTCTGAGAGGTTAATTAGATGGTCGAAGTTTTTTAGGTCATCCAAGCTATTGTCTTCATTCTCTGTGCATGTTGATTGCCTGTGACGTTTCCCCACTTGTAATGTAATCACGCTTGTAGTGTGATTTTTTTCTGCAGTTTGTAGTGGGGTTCATTGGGTAGAAAGAGTGCGCAGCTGTGAAGTGAAGTGGAGCGGCCACTGGCCGTGCTCTTCTGGAGCCTCTGGGAGTACTATTTTTCTAGGCCCTTTTCAGCCCACTCCCAAGAGGTTTCGAAGACAGGACAGTGGAAAAACACACACAGGCAACACTCACAGTCGGGAATCACTGGGTGGGCATAGATTTTCCCAGCCTGACGTCACATACAGGCGACCTTCCTTTCTGCAGAGTACTGCAGATAGCTGGTTTTCATGGTATGACACAGTTCTTTGGCGCTCTGACCCTTGGGTGAGCCTCTGGGAGTGCTATTTTTTTAGGTCCTTTTCAGCCCACTCCCAAGAGTTTTCAGTGGAAAAACACACACAGGCAACACTCACAGTCGGAAATCACTGGGTGGGCATAGATTTTCCCCTCGTTTTTTCAAGTTTATGAAAGAGTCTTGCCAGGATTGGTAGTAGTTCCTCTTAGAAAGTTTGGAAGAATTCATTAGTGAATCCATCTGGGCATGCACTTTTGTTTTGGGGTAGATATTTGATTAATGTTTCAATTTCATCAATAGTGATGGGGTGTATATATATACTAATCCTCTTCATTCAACCATAAAAGACTATTAGAGTCCAAAAAAGTATCCATTTCTTCTAGGTTCTCATTTTCAGTGGCATAGAGATTCTCAAAGTAGTTTCTGATTACCCTTTGAATCTCTACCATATCAGTAGTGATCTCTCCTTTTTCATTCCTAATACAAGTTATCATGTTTCTCTCTCTCTTTCTTTGCCAGTAGTCTCTTAGTTTTGCCAGTGGTCTATCAATCTTGTTTATTTTTTTTGAAGAACCAACTTCTGCTTTCATTGATCTTTTGGATTGTTTTTTTGGGTTTCCATTTCGTTGATTTCTGCTCTCAGCTTTGTTATTTTCTTCTGGTCTCCCTATTTTTGGTTCTTTTTGTTGAGCACTTTCTAATTCTATGAGCTGTGTCATTAATATATTCAGGTAGACCCCTTCTTCCTTCCTGATGTGTGCTTGCAAAGCTATAAATTTTCCTCTCAGTACTGCTTTTGTTGTGTCTCATAAGTTCTGATAGTTTGCGTCTTTATTATCATTTGTTTCCAGAAAAGTTTTGATTTCCTCTTTGATTTCATCTCGGACTCACTGGTTATTCAGTATAAGGCTGTTTAACTTCCAGGTGTTAAAGTTTTTCTTCTGTGTCCCTTTGGAATTTACATATAATTTCAGAGCCTTGTGGTCAGTGAAGGTAGCAAAATTTCTATCTTCTTGATATTATGGAAGTATGTTTTATGTGCCAGCATGTAGTCTATCCTGGAAAATGTCCCATGTACATTGGAGAAAAAGGTGTATCCAGGTTTCTGGGGATGGAGTGTGATAGATAGATAGATAGATAGATAGATAGATAGATAGATAGATAGATAGATAGATAGATAGATAGATAGATAGATAGATAGATAGATAGATAGAGAGAGAGAGAGAGAGAGAGAGATAGATAGATAGATAGATAGATAGATAGATAGATAGATAGATAGATAGATAGATATAGATATATACTAGTCCTCTTTCTTCCATTTCTTCTCTCAGGTCTAGTATATTCTTGTTGGATTTCAGTCTGGTTGACCTATCCAGTGTTGACAAAGCTATGTTGAGGTCCCCCACTATTATTGATATTATTTTTCAGATTTGTCAATTGTATTAAATATTTTGCTGGCCCCTTATTCGGTGCATATATGTTTAGGAGAGTGATTTCTTCCTGCTGTACATATCCCTTGATTAATATAAAATGTCCATCTTTGTCCCTTACAACTTTTCTGAGTATAAAGTTTGATATTAGTATGGCCACTCCAGCTTTTTTATGGGTTTTGTTTGCTTGGATGATTTTCCTCCAGCCTTTTATTTTGAGTCTATGTTTGTTCTGACTATTCAGATGTGTTTCTTGTAGGCAGCAGAATTGAGTTTTTTGATCCATTTAGCCACTCTGTGTCTCTCTAACTGGTGCATTTAGTCCATTGACATTGACATTGAGAGAAAGAATTGTCCTGAGATTTAGTGTCATGTTTATTTCGAAATTTGGTGTGCCTTTTGGTCAGTTTTGTCTTAAATTAGGTCTTTCAGTTTTTCTCTTAAGACTGGTTTTGAGTCTGTAAAGTTTCTGAGCTGTTGTTTGTCTGTGAAACCGTGGAATTTCCATCGAACCTGAAAGTGAGTTTTGCTAGGTGCAGTATTCTAGGCAAAGCATTTATTTCATTGAGTTTTGTCACTATGTCCCACCACTGCTTTCTGGCCTTGAGTGTTTCTGGTGACAGGTCTGCTGTAAATCTCAAAGATGCTCCCTTATATGTAATTTCCTTTTTTGATCTTGCTGCTTTCAGAATTCTGTCTCTGTCTGTGGGATTCGTCATTATTATGATGCTGTGACCGATTTGTCTTGGGGTATTTTTTCTGGGGTCTCTTTTGGTTGGTATTCTTCGGGCATGCAGGATTTGATCGCATATTTTCTTTAGCTCTGGAAGTTTCTCTTTAATGATGGTCTTGTCTGTTGATTCTTTCGGAAATTTTCTTCCTGTTCTCTGGGACTCTAATGATTCTTAAGTTGTTTCTGTTGAGCTTATCATAGACTTCTATTTTCATCTGTTCCCATTCTTTGACTAATTTTTTCATTGTTCATTTGCTTTAAGTTTTTTTTCCCAATCTCCCGCTGTATGGAGTTGTTATTTATTTCATCTTCCACAACACCAATTCTATTCTCAGCTTCTGATAGCCTGTTGGAGAGCATATCCATTTTGCCATTCAATTTGTTTACTGAGTTTTTCAGGCCTGTTAACTGACCTGTTATTTCAGTTTGAAGTTTTGTGATTTTTGTCTTCATATTTTCTTGGTTCTTATTAGTGTTCTGTTCAACTCAATCCATCGTTTCTTTGAGTTTCAAGCATTTTCCATATTTTTTGTCTAAACTCTTTATCTGAGAGATTGATTAGTTGGTTGGCCATTTTCTGGTCATCAGAATTGTCATCTTCATTATCTATGTCTGATGCTGGCCTGCGTTGTTTCCCCCATTGTCACACTTGTATTGTGGGTTTTTCTACGTGTTGTGGTGGTATTCATTGGCTAAATGATGTGTGCGGCCACACTCCTCTGTCTTCGCCCTTTCTGAGTGGGTCGACTCACTTCCAAGGAAGGGGAGCCCTCTGTGGATGAAGCCTCACACAGCATCAAATCTTAGGCCCGAGCACACAGCAGAGAAGACTGTCCAGGGAAAGATGCTGGGCCTCAGTGATCCAGCTCAGTTCTTAGTGTGATTTTTTTCTTCTTTTGCAGTGGCGTTCTTTCCTTAGAAAGAGCGCATGGCCATGTAGCAAAGCGGAGCTAAGTGCTCTTCTGGAGCCTCTGGGAGAGCAAATTTTCTGGGCCCTTTTTGGTCTACTCCCAAGAGGTTTAGGAGACAGGATAGGAGACAAACACACAGGCAGCACTCACAGTTTCTCACAGTCGGGCCCCACTGGGCCAGCGTAGATTTTCCCAGCCTGATGTCACAAACAGGGGACTTGCCTACTATGAAGTACTGCTTTTAGCCAGTTTTCACTTTAGGAAGCAGTCCCTTGGCATTAGGCCCCTTGAATGAGCCTCTGGGAGAGCGAATTCTCTGGGCCCTTTTCGGCCCACTCCCAAGAGGTTTAGGAGACAGGACAGGAGACAAATACACACAGGCAGCACTCTAGAACAAATTTTAAGTTGAAATAGCACTGAATCTCTGTTAATAAGTTAAATTAAAATGGCAATATAATTTTGTCAAAATAATTGCAAATATACAGAGAAATTAAATTCTAGTTAATTATAGTAATACATCAATAGATACTATCTGTGTAAAGTCTAATCAAGTACAGTCTAAAGCATATTAGTTAGAGATATGAAAGAGAAACCACAAAAAATTTCAAAGAATTCAAAGTAATTGCCCTTAGAATCAGAACAGAGGCTGGCAGAGCAGGTAAGTGATGTCTGCTCTTTTCTGTAATAAAGAGTCCTAGTATACTCAATTTTTAAAAGCATGCAATATGTTTAAATCATTGCTTTATATACAACTATATGTTAGGGGAAATGCACTTTTGGGGTATGGCCCCAGACTGGATCTCTTTAAACTTACTCCTTCCTTTATATTATGTTACCTAATGACTATGGGCATTATGCCCAATTTAAAAAGACATTAAGTAAACAAAATTATCTCTATCCTGAAAGGCATCCCAATTCATGTAGAAGCATATAACAAAATAAACATATTTGGAACTAAAACATTAAATAATAAAGGTACTTTGGAGATCTGCATAAATTATCAGTAAATAACCTTGAGTATAAGAACTTTGAAGACTTTCATGATCTTTCTTTAAGGACAAATTTTCAAGAGTGGCTGGACAGTTCTTTAGGAACAGGAAGTAAGTTTCTATTTTCTATAATTTCTTATCAACAACACAGCTTTTTAAACACAGACCAGATTTTTTTTAGTTTTCTCTAACTTCATAAATGGAGAGATCAAAGGTCCAAAGCAAAAGAATATAGGAAAAGACTTTGACCATTGTTTAACAGTATTCTGTGAATTTAGTGTCAATTGCTGCTTAGATGCCTCAATGGTCCTAACAACTAGGAGTTATATTATGAAGCCAAACTGCTTCCAACCTGAGTTGGAAGAAAAGAACAAAACTGATTTTTTTTCAGGTTCAAGTTGCTAAGTGGGGAGATGGAGCTTCAAAATAAGTGTACAAAATGTTCAGAAGGATGAACAAGGGGAAGGGTGCTGTTGCTTCTTCTTTTGCATAGGTGTACATACTCTCATATAGGTATGCATAAGTATATATAGATAGTAGAAAATTGTCTTGTACCTATATATACCTATGCAGGTTTTGTTGCAGAAAAACAACAAGTAAAAAATGAAATGTGGAATAAGAGCAAAGGATGGCAGTCAACTGAACCAGGTCAAGAAAAATAAAATAAAAACTATGTGGCAGATGGTTTATTCTACTGCAAAAGTCACCTGCATCAATAGCTTGCAGAGTTTATTTTTCAGTTTAAAAATTATAAATTACTTTATTTAAAGATTACATATTTGTGTCACATAGTTTTTATAATATATTTGTTCCAAGACAAATCCCACCCCATAGTAAAATTTTCTCCACCATGTCCCCAAATATCCACCCATACTCAAGACTACCCCTTTAAGAGGAACAAATTATTATATTTTATATTGTGTTTTTACAGATAAGAAGTAAAAATTATTTTTAAAGTACAGCAATAATAAAATTTGTGAAAATTAATGTATATTGCAATGAGGTCATTAAGTCATTGTCAGAAGGTTTGCTAAGGGATTTGCTGCTATTTGATTTTCTCTTATTTGTTCTGTTCCTGAATTTTCGGTGACTTTGAATCCATGTTGGTGTCTAAATTGGTGTGTTCCCACTGGGGTGAAAGTATAGGGAAAAAATTGGAGTTCTTATACAGGAATTCCAAGTTTTGTGGCTGATAGTTCAGCTTTTGTGGGGCAGGTTTCAGCTATCATGGCTTTCAGAAGTTATGAACAGGTGATGGGTTCCAACATTCATTCCCAAAATGTCCTGATGATGTCAGCCCCCAAACCAGCATACCTGAAGTTTTTTGGTTTGGCATCTCTGCAAATATCACTAAATAAGTAGTAAATATGGGCCATTGATAAAGTAGTGGTTATGAGTATTGGGCGCTGCTAATGTAGCTTTGGTAGGGCAAGGAGTTGGCCCACCCTCTCCCCCTGACAATCCTATTTTCAGCTGTGCAAACGGTGTAACCAGAATTTTTCAGTTTGATATATATATACAAAAATAGTCTATCAATGGAGTTGGTTGAATACAGACACCTGGAACAAAAGTTTGAAAAAATACTGAACCTGGTAGAAAAGAAATTTTTGAGTGTTGGCCAGAAAACAGGGAACATTAGTACATTCACCTTATATTGTCTGTCCTGCCTATAAACATTCTGTACCTTGAGATAAATTTTGAGATCAGCATTATAAAGTGTTGAAACATGTCAGGTATTTTTTGCACTTTATTCAAACACTGTCATTCACAAAGTACAGCTGTTTTGGACATTCAATGTTCCAATGCCAATCCCACTCACTACCAGTATAATCTTTCCTCCACTTTTGTCTGCAGTCTCTACCCACTCCACAAGTCTGACACCTCAACAGGCACAAAACAACTTATTTTATATTGCTTGCTATATAACTAACTGCCTAATAGAATTATCAAAAATACTCCAGCATGGGGCCAGAGAGATAGCATGGAGGTAGCGTGTTTGCCTTGCATGCAGAAGGACGGTGGTTCGAATCCCAGCATTCCATATGGTTCCCCGAGCCTGCCAGGAGCGACTTCTGAGCATAGAGCCAGGAGTAACCCCTGAGCGCTGCCAGGTATGACCCCTGCCCCCCCCAAAAAAAAACAAAAATAAATAAATAATAAAAAAAACTTCAGCATAAAAAATTGTAAAAAATTGTTATATCTCAAAATGAGGTTATTCAATCATTGCCTTAGAATTACTAAGATGTTGTTACTAGTTGAGTCTTCTATGTTATTGTTCTTGTTTATTGAGCTTGGTTGGATTTTATGCTTTTTTTCTCATCTAATTTGGTGTACTCCCACTGAGCTGTCAGTATAAAGGAAGTTGGAGGAATTTGTGAGGCCACATATGCAGTCATGTTCTTCAGGATTTGTAGAACTGGGCTGATAAGCTAACAGGGCAGTAGTTTTAGAATGTGGGTTCCTGCAGTATGGGGGTGTGTGAGAGAGGCTGCCTTCTCCCTCACTGTGAAGACACTAAATTTCTCAGCCTCAAAACTGTGGATTTTTATTTTTTTGGTGTCTCTGCAGAGATTAATCGTGAAACAGTGAAATTATCCTTTGGCCAGCAGCTGTAAGGTGAGGGTATAGCTATGGAGGTTTCAGTATATTTGGGACTTGGCCTGCCCCATCCTCCCAAAAACATCCCAGAATTTTTAATTAAAGATCAATCGACCCATGAATTTTAGCAATTTGGCTTGCATCTCTTCCAAGATCAGTCATGAATCTGTGGAATTGGGCTGATGAGCTTACATAGGTCAGATCATAGAATATGCTGGAACATGTGTTTTATGGCACAGAAAATAAACCAGACTATTTATTGTGTACTTTACATTTGACCATCTTGTGTTACCTTCACAAGATACACTAAACTAACATGATATTATAAATAAAAAAATAAAAATACCTCAGAACATTTGGGTTATTTCCATTTTATGTATATAAATATACTCTAGAATATTTCATATTTTGATGAAAAACTGTAGATCATGAAGTTTTTATCCCATGGTTAGGATTTATTATATATCAGTCTCACTGATATCAGTCTAACTGATAAGATTCTTTATTTTTGACCTATCTAATTAATATAGATTTATTTAGAAACTAAGGCTGAATGTTGAACAGGTCAACATTGTACTAAATGTGCCTATCACAGAACATGAAATTCCCTCTAATTCTGTCCTCCTGATTAATTCAACATTATTAGAAATGCTATTGAAACGAAAGAATATCTGTCAAGCAGAATACCAAAGAAAAGGGCTTTGAATTACTAACTGTTTCTAACTGACAAATCACTAAAAACTAGTATTTGGCTAATTAGATGATTTGATCATTTAATTTTACAAAGGTTCTTCAGCAAATTGAACAACCATGGAGTTAAGTTTTAAGTGAATTAATTTTCATTGAGTTCAATTAACCCAAGTCCCCAGTAAGCACCTTAGAGTTTATAGGTGGATATGGTGATTTTGCAGTATAAACAAAAAGGCTTCTTATAGGAACAGGTGTGCAATTCTCAACCCATTTTGAAATGAAAAGTTAGGGATACCTCGTGGGTTGACCTAGTCTTCTGAGAAGAAATATGCCAAGAACTCAAGAAGAGTCCACTCTGAGATGCAGAAAGGTTTGGAATATGTTTTAAAATAGTACAGAGGGGAGCTATGAATAATGTTTGTTTGGTGATTTTTGTTTCTTTAGTTTTTAATTTAAAACAATTTGGGGGGCCAGTGAGATATCAGAGCAGTAGGGTGTTTGCTTTGCATGCGGTCATCCTGGGAGGGACCTGATTTGATTCCCAGCATTCCATAAGGGCCCCTGGCCTGCCAGGGGCAATTTTTGAGTGCAGAGCCCCTGAGTGCCACCATTGTGGCATAAACAATCAATCAATCAATAAAGTTTTAAAAAATAAATAAAAATTTATGAGTCATAGTGAATTAAAAAGGCATTCATGATTGGGTTTCAAATGTACATTGTTCCAACTCTAGTCCTTTCACCAGTGCCTATTTCTTCCAACAATGATCCCAATTTTCCACACACTCCTCTGAATATCTCTGTTGCTGGCACCATTATTTTTAAATTCTTTTGGCTCCATGCTTTATACAGTACAGTTGGTGATAGAGTAGCATACATATCACAATAGTATTCCCTTCCACGTTCTATCAAACCAATCTTTTCCCAAAATTTGCAAACTTCCTCTTGAGCACCAGTTATCAGATTCTTTATTAGGATGCCATTAGGTACTTGTTAATCCCATGCTGTTTCTCTATTTCCTGCATGAGTGAAATTATATATATATATATATATATATATATATATATATATATATATATATCTGTCCCTTTCCCTCTGGTTTATTTCATTCAGCATATTTTCCAGATTCATCTACTTAGTAGCTTGGATCGTCATTACCAACATCTGTCCCAAGTTCTCTTGAAGTGTGCACCCAAAAAAGACTTCCTTGCAGAGCTGAATGAGCCACACTGCTAGTTAATAAACAAGAATTTATCTGTTAAAACAGAAGAATCTATTAAAGCACTTGAAAATTCCCAATAGGCTGTATAGTTGTTAATTTACCTGGAGTTTCGAACTTTTGAGACATCCCATCTCTGGGATGAATTTTAGAGACCACTAAGGGAACTGTGGCCTCACTAAGAAAAGTTATCATCTCATACTTAATTTATTTGCATATATAAGAATATATGCATCTATCACTATTTACAATAGCCATACTCTGGAAACAACCAAGATGCCCTTCAATAAATGAATGGCTAAAGAAACACTAGTACATAAACACAATGGAATATTATGCAACTGTTAAGAAAGATGAAGTCATGAAATTTTCCTATACATGGATGGACATAGAAACTATTATGCTGAGTGAAATAAGTCCGAGGGGGATAGAGAGGCATAATATTCTCACTCATCTATGTATTTTAAGAAAAATTAAAGATATTACTGTCATAAGGCCCAGAAACAATAGAGTTAAGGGGTGGGAGGGCCGGAAGGACCAACTCACAACTTGAAGCTCACCACAATGAGTGGTGAACAATGTTAGGGAAATAAGTACACTTACAACTAGCATGACATTGTTAAAGAATGAGAGAAGTAGAATTCTGTCGCGATACAGGCAAGGGTGGGGAAAATCGAAGGTCATTGGTAGTAGGAATGTTGCACTGGTGAAGGGGGGGTATTCTATGTATAATTGAAACCCAACTATGAATATGCTTGTAATCATGGTTCTTAAATAAAGATTTATATTTAAAAAATAAAAAAATAAAAAAGAGTATATGCATCCTTTGGTTGGGAACAAGAGCCAAATTCTCCCCTTAAAAAATGGAGTCAATTGGTGAAAAATATGCCCTGGTGAAAGGTATTGTACATCATATGACTGAAACTCCATCATGAACAACTTTGTAACTGTGGGGGAAAAAGTCAACAATATTATGAACAACCTTGTAACTACAGTGTTTAAATAAAGTAATTTTAAAAATTAAAAAATTAATTCAAGATAAAGGATACCCTTCAAGGAGGTGACAAACCTGGCAGATGTAAATCTGATCAGGAAAAATTCTTTATTTATCATCAGAAACATGAGTATTAAATAACAACTGAATTTGTATATATTGTTTGATGGAGAGAAGATAAACTAGGTATAATAAAACATAATACCATAAGACACCTGAATTTGAACAGGAAAGGGGAGTAACAATGGCAGAATAATAATATCCTTTCATAATATTTGTCAAACTATATAATTTTGTCCTATATAATTATGATAACTAAATTATATTTACCTATTAAATATTTTAAACTAACTTTTAACCTTTATTTTACTTTATATTAAAAAGTTCTTCATAGTTGGGTTTTAAACATACAATGTTTCAGCACCAATTCTACCATCAGTGTCAATGTCCCTCTACCAATGTTCCCAGTATTTATCCCATGCCACCACCCTTGCCCCAGCCTGCCATTATAACATGGTCATTTTTAATTTTGGTTGTTAAAGGTTGGGTCTCATAATTTCATTATTGTTGCTTTGTGGCTTGGATATTTAGTTTTATCCTTTCCTTTAGTTTTAAGCCAGTCAAATTGAGCGGGGGGGGGGGGTTATATACCAACTTTTGTGATACTAACGTTAATAAGTTTTGATAAACCACTGCCATCGCACCAGCCAGTTTTATCCTTTCTTAATCCCACCAATACACCCTTACCTTTTACAATTTTTCAAAAAATAAACTCAATTTTATGTATTATTATTCTCCTCAAGCATATTAAAATTAAAAATATCCAAAGATAACATGCTAATAATTAACATAATAAGTTCAAATTCTCACCCTGCTAATAGGAAAGCTGTATAAGGTAGATTTGTCTGAGTTTTCTCACTTGCATAGTTGGTTGCAAGTTATTGAATGCCTGAATGCCATTTCTGCCTGGTATATGGGCTGGAAGCTGTGTGTTTCTCTTCATTCCAACTATCCTCTTGCACAGGGAAAGTGCAAGCCATATTTTTGTTGCAATACATTTTCCCTTCCCCCTGATTTAGTTCGTCATTCAATTCACCCTCTTCCTGGGTGTTTTGAACTGAGATAAAAATCTGATGAGTGACAGAATCTGAAAACTATAAATTTGGCTGTATTTATAAAGTTGGTAGGTGGTCTATTTTGGAGTTCTTTACCCACTGGTACTTTCACTGTTAGAAAAATGAGAGAGTGAAAGGTATATTCTGCATGCTGAGAATCTAAGAAGAGCAGAGATAGGAAAAAAGCAATAAAGCAATACAAAACAAACAAACAAACAAAAATGTCCACCAAGGTTTTGTAGTCTGAGAATATCCCTAAGATTTGCTAATTTTTACTTTTGAACTACTCTACTATATTTATAGCAAATTTTTATGTCCTCTTGGGCTTAAATTACCTTTAATTAATTTCACTACTTTTATTTGCATGCAGAAGAGAAAAAGCTAACACATGGAGTTAGTAATTCCTCACCTTTATTTCTTGAAGATTTTGTGAGAATAAATTCTTTAATAGCATCTTAGAACAGACTTTCTGAAAGGGACAGTTATAACCTATGTGACATTCTATTCCACCATTTATGTTCTGAACCACCGCCCATATACACACCATTTTTTACTTCTAATAATAAAAAAAGAGAGGGAAAGTGAGAGAAGATAGTAACAGATGAACGGGCAGAATTAGCAAGAAAATTGCCACCCTGACAAAGAAACAGGAGGGATATATAAAAAAGACTATAATGAGAAAATACTAATAAGTCTCATAGTGTTATTAGATCATATGTGTCAAGCCTTTCTGTTTATGTTTTTTTCTTGTGATGGAAGACTCGTGCTCCAAGACCAAGACATTGAAAGAAAACACAATGCAGGAAATAATCTACTCATTCTGAAGGGGGTGAAACAGGATCAGGAATTCCAACACATAAGTCTTCTGCTCCTAAGAAGCAGATAGCTCAGGGGAGGAAAGCCAGAAGTGCAAGAAAGTGTTTTCCTGAGACCCGGGATTTTTTTTAGGAAAAACTAGACCACACCTTGAAGTGGATACTAGAGAGGGACCTGGGTGAAGAATAAGGAGGAACCTGATTAATCCAACATCTCTCCTTAATTGACTTTATAGAAATATGTAGAAAAATTAGGTAAAACAAAGTAATTTGCACCCCAAGTGTCTAAGAAAGGGGCAGATGCCTCTACCTAAAAAGATAAAGGAGCTGGAAATTTTGCTTAAGTGCAGCAAAAGTTGGAAAAATAGAAAAAATTTTGGCCTAAAAACAAGGTGTCCCTACCACAAAGCTCCTACCATAAGACCAGCTACAGGCTCCAGATACACTGATTTGTCTAACCCCAAAGTCTTTCTTCAAGATCCCAGGAAAAGTTCTCCTAAATCAGGTATCAGTCATTGGAGAGAGCATGGGTCCTATGTCGAAGTCAGGATGACCTGAGGCATCTCCTAGTTTCATATTACCATTATTTAGCAAGGCAGGTAAAATCCGCCTTCAAAGCAAGTCATTAATGATTTCCAAGCCATATTCAGGTTAGTGTGAGAGTCCACCATGGGGCAAGTATGTGCCAAGATAGATCCAGGGTCCATCCTGATAGAAGCTGGTGAACAGAAGCAGTGACTGCAGCAGTGTTGGTGGCCTCCCAAGCAGCCACATCATTCCAGAAAGCTCTGGGAGATTGTTCCTGCTTAGGTTGTGCCCCCAGTTCCCATCCTCCCATCCCTATCAGTTCCCATCCCTATCAGTTGTGTTCTGAGCGATCTAGGCAGTCACATTCATTCAAACTGAGTAATCCTAGTGTAGGTGCAGAAAACCATACTGGATTCAAAATGAGACTCAAGGTTGAGTGATGATCAGCCATTGTCCAAGCAGCTAAAGCCTAAGTGAAGTCACTGTGGCAAATATTCAGGGTGGAAGATCACTGTAACAAAAAATTTTCTGAGTTCTCATCTCTAATGTTTAATAAATCCTCTTAGTATTTAATATTTTCCAATTTCAATGCTCCTATGAAAAAGAACAGTTTCACAGGGTATTATTGGCACCTAAGGGGAAAATAATAACAAACCAAACCATTCCTATAACCTAATTCTATCAAAAGTACAAAATTCCAAGGATACTATCTATACCATCTTCTAAGAATTCCTACTAGCAAAACTAAAAACAGATAACTACATAATGAAACATAGAATAAAGAATATGCATATTGAAGAAATACACTTAATAAATATACAAAAGATATAAACATATCACCTATAAGTCCCTTTGAAATAGTCTAAGGAAAGGATAAATTCCAGACCACAACTTCAATTGGCAATGTAGTCTTATGGTTGTAAGATAAATGGCTTGCAGCAGTAACAGATCATAAACTGTCTTAGAGCCAAGGATTTCTCAAAAGCCAAAACCAGTTGGAGGCAACAATCTATGATGAAGGGAAATGTTTTTTTTTTAAAAAGGTGACATCTGAGAACACATTAGTAATAGGGGTGTGCCTGCTTTCTTCTATGAGAATGACTTGCAGTCTAATAATTTGAGTGACTCCAACAGCAGTAGCAGCCAGTGCAATGACTTAGAATAGGAGCTCTTTATGCAGTATAAGCCACCAAAGAGGACCACAAGTAGCTCACACACCAAAGGTGCCACCCAATCCCCACCATCCATGAAGAGGGCAGTCCACAGCAAGTTTAGCAGGGCTGATTTATATTAATTCTTCAAGCTTATGCCAGAGCAGCACCATAACCACCAGTGCTGCCACTGTGGCAGTGGTGATATCATCTTCTCCCCAGGGGAAAGAAATGGCCATATACAAGAAGAAAGGGCTATATACAATATAGACAGGCATTACGTTCAATACAGATAAAACATTGAACAGAAATAGAGGTGGCAACCACACACTCACACACACACACATACACACACACAAACACACACACACACACACACACAGAGCCTAGGATTGATTCTAGGCTGCATTTGAAAATTGACCCAGGTGGAATGGATTAAAATGCTTCAAAATATAAAGCTGTCATATCAGGTTTAAAACTTTTCTAGTTCCTTGGAGTAATCAATGTTGATGGAGGGAAAGTTTGCTGAAAATTAAAAAAAAAGGCATCATGATCTAGAATGAATACAGAATAGTACCAAATAAACATAATTTTCAAGTAGAATACTAAGCAATATGATAATGAGCACTGTAAAAAGAGTCTGCATCTTGGAGTATAGTATCACATGTTTTGAACATCCAGGTTCCATTCCTGAAAGCAAACTGAAAACAAAAACATGATATTGTAAAAAAAAGTAGCAAGAATTAAAAGTAAATTGCAAAAACTATATTCAATGACTGAGCAATGTAGCAAGGATCCCTAGCATTCAGATGCCTTATCCGAGGATCTCTGTGGAGAGAGACATTAGATCATACTGCAGGTATAATCAAATGAAAAATGAGTAATTTAAAATATTTGTTAAGACATCATAATGGCCAACAGACACATTATAAAAAGTCTCCATCATCACTTATCATTAGGGAAATCCAAATCTAGACAACAATGAGATATCATCTTACACCAGTGAGGATAGTACATACCAAAAGTAATGGGAACAACCTCTGTTGGTGGGTCTGCGGTAATAAAGAAAGTGCTGGTTGGAATGATACCTGGTCCAACCCCCATGGCAAAGATTATGGAGGGTTCTACATCTCCCTCACCACAGAGTGGTGAGTACAATTAGAGAAATAACTATGCTAAGAACTATCATAACAATGTCAGTGAGTGAGGGATGTAGAAAACCTGTCTCAAATACAGGCAGGGGTGGGGAGGGCAGAGATGGGGGCAGTGGTGATGGGAAGGTTGCACGGTGAAGGGGGGGCTGTTTTTGTTATGACTGAAACCCAACTACAATTATGTTTGTAATCATGGTGTTTAAATAAAGAAATTATTTTTAAAATTGAGCTTCTATATGACCCAGCAATCTCTCTCTTTGGTATCTATCCCCAGGACATAAAAACATTATTCCAGGGCCAGTCAAAAATCCCTTCTTCACACCCATATTTATTGCAGCGCTAGACTCGAAAACAACCAAGATGTCCTTCAGCATATGAATGGCTAATGAAACTGTGGTACATATACACAATGGAATATTATGCAGCCACCAGGAGAGATGAAGCCATGAAATTTTTTCCTATACATAATGTATATGGAATCTATTACACTGAGTGAAATTAGTCAGAGGGAGATAGACACAAAATTGTATCACCCATCTATGAGTTTTAAGAAAAATAAAAGACTTTTTTGTAATAATTCTCAGAGACAATAGAGATGAGGGCTGGAAGGTTCAGCTCATGATATAAAACTCACCACAAAGAGTGGTAAGTGCAGTTAGAGAAATAACTACACTGACAATTATCGTAACAATGTGAATGAATAAGAGAAGTAGAAAGCCTGTCTCAAATAAAAGTGGGGGAAAGGGAAGTGGGAGATTCTGGACATTGATCATGAGAATGTTGCACTCGTGAAGGTGAGTGTTCTTTTATGACTGAAACCCAACTGCAATCATGTCTGTGTTTAAAATAAAGATAATGTTTAAATAAAGATATAAAAAAATAAGATTATACTACTACCAAAATTTCTCAAAAGCCTCTAATGAATACTAGTATATTGTTAGCATTTCCCCTGGAAATCAAGTTTTTGTTCTATGCAGGTGATGCATAAAACAATAAAAGGTTAAAAACAACATATATATATTACAAATAAAAGATAATAAAAAGAAATATTTCAGCTCAACACTACTATTTTACTTAAAATATTTGACCAAGAATAGATCTTAAGACAAAGAAAGGAAGCATATTCTTAAAAAAAATATTTCTAAATATTCTTTTTAAAATTATTTATTTAATCATCCTGGTTTACAAGATTTTTCATAATACAGTTGGTTTTATTTTTCATAGTTACAAAGTTATTCATGATTGAGTTTCAATCATTAGATTCTTAAAAGCAATTTATTGTTACATGTTTGTTACTGCTGTTATTGCTGCCATTTTTTAGTGACATTAGTATTAATACCCTATACTTGTCAAAATGTCTTAATCAATTTTGTGCATTTTACATAGCCTTGACATTTTAGGTCTTAGCCCCTGGGCTACTGCGATTTGAACTTATTTAGTCCAGAAGCCCAGAGGTTTAGGAAACTTATTTAAACTCTGAAATGAAAGTTACATGCACCTGGTAAAGACTGTTGTACATTGTAAGACTAAAACTCAATCATGAACAATTTTATCTGTGGGGAAAAAGAGTAGTATGTAACTATGGTTACAACTTTGTAACCACAGTGTTTAATTTTAAAAAAATGAAAGAAAAGAAAGCTTCATGCACCTTATTGGCAAAAGCCAATTCCTGGATGAGTGCTCTGGCTTTATTCTACTTTTTTCTTGTGCCCCCCCCCTTTCTGGCACTATTCTACTTTTATCCCTTCTAGTTACTTGACTTCTAAGAGGGTGGGTTGAAACAGCTTGGAATTACAATGTGATATTATCCTAATAGGTATAAAGATCAATTTTTTGTTTTATGTCAGCCCATTTATCAGCTTTCTACTTGAAGCATGAGAACATGGTACAGAGTTGTTGAACATGGTATACAATTGGTTATTTACCAGGGCCAGGTTTCTGCAAAAGAATTTTTTAATATGACAATTATAAACACTTGAGGGAGAAATTTAATCTTAGAATATACTCTAAATCAGGGGTCTCAAACTTACGGCCCACAGGCCGTTTGCGGTCCTCCGTACAACATTTTGTGGCCCTGCCCTAGAGGAATCTTTTTTTGTTTTGTTTTGTTTTAGTTGTTTGGGTCACACCCGCAATGTTCAAGGCTTACTACTGACTTTGCACTCAAGGATCACCCCGACTTTGCCTCCTGTGGCCCCCAGGTAAATTGAGTTTGAGACCCCTGCATAACAGTATTGAATCAACCGTTTTTAACCCTGTTTTGTTTAGACTTGTAAGAGATAATATAGTTTTCATTTTATTCTCTTCCTCTTAATTATCTCCCTGTCCTTTACTTGTCCCTTACTCCTTCCCCACCACACACCCACACACACAAACACACATATATACATACATGCAAATTCTTTAAGGCAAATTCTTTCAGATACTGTTCAATTTTCAAAGTTGAGGCAGGTTCTTACTATCAGCTGAAAAAGCTAGGGTGTCAAGTAACCAAAACTACCATAGGAATCTATAAGACTGAAAAGGGCAAGTCTCAATATTTTAAACAATGACTGTTGGTTAATGTACTTATACATGCCAAGACTTTCACCACCATATTCTCATTGACTCTACAAATGAATCATTATAGGCAATCATTAGCATGTCCATATAAGAATCTCTGCAGGTTATCATTACCATGAGCACTTTATAGCTAAGGAAACCAAGACTTAGAGAACCTAAATTAATTGATCAAGGCAATAGAACTATAAAGGTAAGATCAGAATTTAGACCACCAGGATCTAATACAAAAGGACACGATCTCTCCATAGAGCTTAAAGAGAGTACAGAAAAATTTTATCGGAAATGAGATGAACTGAAACATTCACCTGCATACTTCCTTGGGCCCTAAAAAATTCCAACTATTCTTCATTCCATGGTGTGTGGAGTATCCACTCTGGTTTCACACTACAAGTGAAGACTGTCATGTTTTGTAGGAGCAAATTAGTAGAGAATAAAAGAGTTTTCTGGATTTGAAAAGATAATGCAAAAATTGAGGCTTTTACCTTACCTGCAACCAACCCATTTTTGATCCTCACCACCATATTTAAACCCTATTGGGTCCCTTTCATCCTTCATGCCAGAAGTAGTCCCTAAGCATAGAGATAGGAGTAATCCCTGAGCACTGCTGAATGTGACGCAAACCAAAATTAAGGAGAAATTTTCTATAAGAACAAATCCAGAAAACAAGTAGATACCCTACTGTAGGATTTACTACAGAATAGGATAAAATATTTCATTTTTATATACCTCACATATGACAAAATTAGTATACAAGCTATTGTATATTGCATTAAAAACTGCAACAAAAAGCTAAAATGTGGACAGAAGTTGAACACACTTTCTCAAAGAAGGCATGTGGATGGCCAAAAAAAGCACATGAAAAGTTTTTATTATCAAGTCAAAATTACAATGCAATGGCTCATCTGGTAGAATAGTAAACTAGTTCAGCTTCTATGAAAAAATTGGATAGATATTTCTTAAAAATTCAAAATAGGACTTTCTTGTATTTCATAATTCATATTCATTCCTTGGTATCTATTCCAAGAAGACAAAATTTTGAATTCAAAACTATATATGCTCTTTTACATTCACTGCAGCACTATTCACAATAGCCAAGATCTGAAAACAGCTGGAGAGGACAACAAATTAGTATATGAAGAAGTTTTGGTATATATAAACAATGGAATACCACTCATCTATAAGAAAATATTTAATCTTGCTTTTCTCTGTAACAATGAAAGATTCTAATGAATATTATATGAAGTTAAAAAGTAGGAAAGAGAATTACTGATACTAAACGATTCTATCATATAGAGTATATAAAGAAACAATGCAAAGGGGCCTGAGCGGTGGGGCAAACGATAAGGCATCTATCTGCCTTTCCCACGCTAGCCTAGGATGGAACCACGGTTCGATCCCCTGGCGTCCCATATGGTCCCCCAAGCCAAGAGCGATTTCTGAGTGCATAGCCAGGAGTAACCCCTGAGAGTCACCAGGTGTGGCCGAAAAACCAAATAAATAAATAAATAAATAAATAAATAAATAAGCAATGCAAAGATGTGCAATGTCCAATGAAGACGAATTCTTAGATTTTGACACTATGACTGCAAATAACAAGTGATGAGTAGAAAAATGGTGATGTAGAAAGAGCCTTAAAACTGTGGCAGGAAGCAGAGGGATGAGATATTATCACTTTGGCAGCATGTATGGTTATGTAACATTGCACACTTAAAGCATTAAGAATAACATTATTATAAATCATTTAACTCAATAATAGAATCAAATGTGGGGAGATGGCTAGAAATTAGAAATATTCAAGGGGTGAAATTAAGAAATAACTGTTATGCCCACCATAGTATGTAACTCTATGAAGTAAAGGACAGAGAGAAATGAATGTATCATTAGTCAAGTAGAAACATAATTCTGCGGGGACATAACTCATCTAAAGTCAGGTGATGTAGTATTCTGGATGTTGAATATAGTAATATTCCTATTATGGCTACGAATCTACTGCTCTCTCCCCAACACATCTTTCATCTCAAGAGGCCTTATGAAAAGAAGTTCTCCTCAAATATGTACCAAGTCACCAATTTAGTTAATAATCAAGAATAACTCAACCCCAGAGACTCTCATCCTATCAGTCCCAGATGAAAATTGAGTATGAGAATTCCCAGTTAACTCTAGAGATTCTAGTTCCCAGTGACTGAGAACTTTTAGCTAAATTGACTTTAGCCATATTGATCAAAGGCAACTCTCTTTCTCACCAATGGGAGCACTTTACCTATTTCTGACCATGAAGAAAGAAAGGATTCCATAGGGAAAGTTTATGGGAAAGTTTTTCTGTGGTGTATGCATGTGTGTAAGAGAGAAAGAAAGAGAGAGAATGTTTTTCTTTTTCAAAGCTCCATCAGAGAAGTGACCACTAAATTTCTGTAGCCATCTTGCTCTTAAAGTGAGGATGAAGACAGAGCCAGGGACAGTATTTGGAGAAACAGTGTTATGCCCAAAATAGTATTGTCATAGTAAGGCTAGGTTCCAGTGTGGTATGTGTGGATGTGTTAGAAAAGGAATTGTTTGCTGCTATATAAAGATGCCATGTACTGAGTCTTAAGAGATATGTGTCAGGCCTGTAAAATAGGTAAAAAAATTTGAAAGGTCACTCCCAAAGGTTTGAAAGTATGAGTTAGCTTGATGTCTGGAACCACAAGAAGTTAAGGATGAGGTGAAGTTCAAGAAGGAGATAAGGATTGTAACTGACATTAAACTTGAAGACTAGATTCAGACCTTAAAAAGATTATGCTGCTCCCCTGATCCGTCTCCGAGGCTTCTGGCACATGCAGACGGTAGGGGACCTTCCCCCGTCTCCACCCCTGATCGTGTCTCCGAGGCTTCTGACACCCGCTGATGTAGGGATCTCCCCCCATCTCTGCGCCTCCCGGGAGTCTCCAAGGCTTCTGGCGCCAGGCCTAGGCGCCCCTGGGACAGGCTAGGAACTACAGACAGGAGGGGCTTCCGGCAGAGGCCTGGACGGGGCGGAGCTCCGCTGACCTCCACATAGGTGAGTAGGACAAGGGAGCCAACTCAACAGCGCCCTCCACCGTTGTGGCCAGGAGTGGTACTGCACTGGCTGGCAACAAGAGGGGGCAGCAACTAATCAGGCTCCACTAGAGGGAACTCTAGAGGCCAAACCTCAGTCAGCCCACCCAACAGTCCCACCCAGAGCTGCAATCCAGAGAAGGGACCCAGCCCCATACCATAGGGAGCAAAAACAGGCCGAAATCAGAAGGCATGGCTCTCCAAGCCACACCAATAAATGCAGAGAAACATGAGTAAATGGAAGAGGACCCTAACAACTGGAGACACAGAGAGAAACCCTTGTAAGTTCCCAAGTCTACCAAAATGCACAGATCCAACAGATGAAGATTTAAAAGCAGCCATGAGAAAGGAAATGCAAGCCATGGTAAAGAAAATGAGAGAATCGCTAGCCACCGAGTACAAGAAATCCATGGAAGAACAAATTAGCCAAATTAAAGATCTGATAAAAAACATGAGAGACTCCATACAAAAGGAATTAAAAGACACAGTTAAAAGCTATACGAGCAGAATCACAAAGTTGGAGAAGCACATAGAAGTACTCAAAGGAAAACTGCAAACTAAAAAAGACCAGGAAACCTACAAGAAAATAAGAGGCAAGGTACTGGAAGAAAAAGTCCAGTACTTAATGAACAAAGACAAAAGAAATAATATAAGAGTTATAGGTATACCAGAAGAGGAGGAAACAGGGAAAGGGGAAGAACAAGTAGTTAGGGAAATAATAGCAGAAAACTTTTCCATCCTTTGGAAAAAGGACTCCATACAAATCCAGGAAGTGATAAGAGTCCCAATAAAATAGACCCTAATAAACCAACACCAAGACATATAGTAATCCAAATGGAAAAAAACCAAAGAGAAAGATGAACTCCTTAAAGCAGTAAGGGAAAAAAAACCCTCAAGTACAGAGGAAGGGACAAAAGAATCAAACCAGATCTCCTATTTGAAACAATTCAAGCAAGAAGACAGTGGAATGAAATATTTAAACGACTGAATGAAAGAAATTTCCAGGCTAACTAATACCCAGCAAAACTCTTATTTATATGGGGTGGTAGCCTAAAAACATTATCAAACAAAAATGATCTTGCATTATTTGTGCAAACAAAACTGATTCTAAATGACCTACTCAGAGACAAACTACACAATTTAAACCCCCAGTTGTAACAACAACCACCCTACACAACATAACTGCACAACAGCCCTCTCTGTCAATAATCTCCCTAAATGTTAACGGACTAAACTTTCCCATTAAAAGACACATAGCAGAGAACTGGATTAGAAAACATAAACCAGACTTCTGCTGCCTGCAAGAAACACACCTACAAGTACAGGACAGGCATAGGCTTAGAATAAAAGGATGGAAATCAATCTTTCAGGCCAATGTAAAACAAAAAAGAGGAGGGACAGCCATTCTTATATCAGACCAAATTCCATTCAACCTCAAGAAAGCGATCAGAGACTAAGAGGGTCATCACATACTAATCAGAGGAACACTAGATCAAGAGGTACGAACCCTGATCAATATTTATACACCTATGTAGAGTCAGCAAAATATGTGAGGCAGTTGCTTACTAACCTGGAGAAACACATGAAGGGAAATGTAATAATAGTAGGAGATCTCTGTCACCACTGGACAGATCCACCAAACAAAAAAATAGCAAAGAAATAAGATCCCTAAATGAAAAATTAGAAGATCTGGGGTTAATAGACTTATATAGGGCCCTCCACCCCCAGAAAAAGTATACACGTTCTTCTAAAACCCTCATGGAACATTCTCCAGAATAGACCATGTCTTAGAATACAAATCTAACCTATATAAGACCACAAGTGTAAGGATCATTAGAAGCACCCTATCAGATCACTATGCAACAGAGGTCAAAATTGACTGCAAGAAGAAGCAATGGAGAAAAACTAGTACCTGGAGATTAAACAACATGCTGCTCAATAACAGCTGGATCAAAGAGCAACTCAAGGAAGAAATAAAAACGATTCCTTGAGACAAACAATAATAAAAAGACAACTTGTCAAATTTTGTGGGACACAGCAAAAGCAGTAATTAGGGGGAAATTCATAGCAATACATGCCTATATCAAGAAAGAGGAAAATGACAAAATCAACTGTTTAAAGGATCATCTCAAGGAATTGAAACAACAGCAGCAAAGAAATCCAACCACAATCAGAAGGCAAGAAATAATAAAAAAAAACCAGAGCAGAAATAAACAACATAGAAATTAATAAAACAATATAAAAAATCAATGAGACCAGGAGTTGGTTTTTCAAAAAAATAAACAAGATAGACAAACCACTAGCAAAACTCACCAAAAGGGGCGGGGGAATACCCAAATCAGTAGGATCACAAATGAAAGGGGAGCAATTACAACAGAACCCCAAGAAATACAACATATCATGAGATTATATTATGAACAACTATACTCAGTTAGGCTGGAGAACCCAGTAGAAATCGACAGATTCCTGGAAGACTACCATCTTCCGAGACTGGAAAAGGAAGACCTCGAAAGCCTAGACAGACCAATCACTTCAGAGGAAATTGAAGATATAATTAAGAAACTCCCTAAGAATGAAAGTCCAGACCCAGATGGATTTACAGGTAAATTCTATCAAACATTCCGAGAAGACTTACTACCACTTTTCCACAGGCTCTTCCAAACCATAAAAAAACAAACAAACAGGAATCCTCCCCAACTCCTTTTATGAGGCTAATATCACACTCATTCCCAAAGATGGAAAAGACATCAGCAAGAAAGAAAACTACAGACCAATCTCACTAATGAAAATAGATGCAAAGATACTCAACAAAATCTTAGCAAACCGAACCCAGCAATTCATCAAAAAAGATCCATGACCAAGTGGGTTTTATCTCAGGAATGCAAGGTTGGTTCAACATATGCAAATCAATCAACATCATATATCACATCAACAAAAAGAAAGATAAAAACCACATGATCATATCAATCAATACAGAGGAGGCATTTGACAAAATCCAACATCCTTTTATATTGAAGACACTCAGTAAAATAGGGTTAGAAGGAACCTTCCTCAAGATAGTTACAGCTATCTATGAAAAGCCCACAGCCAACATTATCCTTAATGGCAAAAACCTAAAAGCATTTCCAGTAAGGTCAGGAACTAGGAAAGGCTGTCCACTCTCTCCACTCCTATTCAATATAATCTTAGAAGTCCTAGCAATAGGAATCAGGCAAGAGAAGGGAACCAAAGGAATCTAAATTGGGAAAGAGGAATTCGAACTCTCTCTTTTTGCGACGATAGGATGATATACATCTAAAACCCTAAAGAGTCCACAATAAAACTCCTAGAAACAATTAACCAATACAGCAAAGTGACTGGCTACAAAGTCAACAAACAAATACAGTAGCATTTTTTATACAAATAACGAAGTTAAAGAGAGAGATTAAAAATACAATTCCATTTAAAATAGTATTAAAAAATATTAGGTACCTAGGAATCATCCTTAAAAGGAAAGTGAAGGACCTATACCAGGGAAACTTCAAAACACTTCAGAAAGAAATTGAAGAGGATCTAAGGAAATGGAAGAACATCCCATGCTCATGGGTAGGTAAAATCAACATAGTTAAAATGACTATCCTACCTAAACTACTATATAGATTTAATGCAATCCCTATGCAAATTCAGACATCATTCTTAAGAATTAGAGCAATCCATCACAAAATTTATCTGGAACCACAAAAGACCCAGGATAGCCAAACACATACTAAAAAACAAGAAGCTGGGTGACATCAGTTTACCTAACCTGAAACTATACTATAAAGCTATAGTGATCAAAACAGCATGGTACTGGAACAAAGACAGGACCTCAGACCAATGAGTCAGAAAAGATTCCCAGACATAAACCCCCAGGTATAGAGCCAACTAATATTTGACAAAAGAGCGAAGAACTTGAAATGGAACAAAGAAAGTCTCTTCAACAAATGGTGTTTGTACAACTGAAAAACCACATATAAGAAATTGAAAATTGACCCATAACTCAGTCCTTATACAAAAGTCAACTCAAAATGAATCAAAGACCTTGAAATCAGACCCGAATCTATAAAGTTTATTGAGAATAAAATAGGCAGAACACTCAAAGACCTATATATCAAAAAGGTCTTCGAGGATGGAGCACCAATGGCAAGAACTTTAGCATAAACATAAACAAATGGGACTACATTAAACTAAAAAGCTTCTGCATGACGAAAGAAACCCTACTTAACACAAGAAGACAGTTAACTGAATGGGAAAAAAATCTTTGCGCTCAACATGTCATAAAAAGGGCTAATATCTAGAATATACAAAGCACTCAGAAAGGTGAGCCCCCCAAAACCAAATAAAGCCATAAAAATGGGGATATGAAATGAATAGAAACTTCTCTGAGGAAGACCAAAGGATGGCCAACAAACACATGAAAACATGCTCACCTTCACTCATCATTAGGGAAATCCAAATCAAGACAACAATGATGTACCACCTTACACCAGTGAGGATGGCTCACATCAAAAATAATGGGAACAATCTCTGTTGGCGGGGTTGTGGTATGAAAGGCACTCTCATCCACTGCTGGTTGGAATGCCCCCTAGTCCAACACCTATGGAGAACAGTCTGGAGAGTGCTCAAGGAACTCAGAATTGAGCTGCCATTTGATCCAGCAATTACTCTCCTAGGTATCTACCCCAAGTTGGAAGGACATTCATCCCAAAGTATGTGTGCACCCCACTATTTATCATAGCACTCAGTATAATAGCCAAGTCTTGGAACAAACTTCAATGTCCAACAACAGATGAGTGGATCATTAAGATGTGGTATTTATACACAATGGAATACTACATGGCAGTCAGAAATGATACAATCACAGACTTTGCAGCAATGTGGATGGACCTAGAACATATTATGTTAAATAAAGCAAGCCAGAAAATGAAAGATAAACACAGAATGATAGCACTTTTTCTGAAGTACCTAGAATAGGCACCAGATATACAACCAAAACCCCGCAATTAAATAACAGAGTGTAACAGGATAGAAACCTCAAACACTGTAATAATCACCATATACTGGGAGGTAAAGCCCAAAACAAAGGGAAGAGAAAGAAAACAAAGCCCGACTACACATTATATCATAAAGAAACCAGCAACAGTAGAAACAGCAGAGTAGAGATAACAGGTGTTCCTGGATACAAAGTGTGAACAGCCTATGGTGGTACCTCAGTGCTGAGTCATACAAGGCACCATACTCAGCTTGCATCATGAAAATGCCAGGATAAAACTCTTTAACATACCCTTTATCTCTAGATTATGCCTTCTTTTAAGTCCTGAAGTATATGACCAGCCGGACCACCGAAGCAACAACTGTGATCTACAGATTTTTACTACAGGGCCTAAGCATTGAACACATTCAAGCAAACTAACATGCCCTTGCTCTTTTACCCTTTCTTCTCATTAATTTATATTTTTGTTGTTGTTGTTGTTTAATTGTTGGTTTGTTTTGTTCTGTTTTGTTTTCCCTTTTCTCTCTTCTTGTCTCCCTCTTCTTCAACCTTCTCCTCCTCATTACCATCAATTCAATTGATGTCAAATAAAAAGCACAAGGTTACCTCCTCTATAGGAAAGGAAAGAAAGCTTATATATAGGGTGCTGCAGACAATACTGCAAAGGGTAAACACCTATATAGATAGACCTCACTAACACAATGGTTAGTACTCGAGACACGAAACCTATACATATCCAAAAGTTGATCTATTTCCTTTCCTTACAAGTACTATATCTACCTATCTTTCTGTACTCAGTGTATCTCTTGCCTTCTCCACCTTTCTACATTAATATAAACCTAAGCTAACTTCTATATGTTTATATATGGGCAGGAGCACACAGAGATAAGAATTCTCCTTAAGAGACAAACCTAAGGGGCCGGCGAGGTGGCGCTAGAGGTAAGGTGTCTGCCTTGCAAGTGCTAGTTAAGAAAGGACCACAGTTTGATCCCCCAGTGTCCCATATGGTCCCCCCAAGCCAGGGGCAATTTCTGAGCGCTTAGCCAGAAGTAACCCCTGAGCATCAAATAGGTGTGGCCCGAAAAACCAAAAAACAAAACAAAACAAAAAAAAAAGAGTCAAACCTAAACCACAAACAACCCATACCTATACCCTATATAACCTCTCCCATGTACTATCCCCTCTCTTCCCCCTCAGAAACCTGACTATGCCTTCACCCCTTAATCCAATCCCCAATATCTCCACCATATTATAACTCTTCACCCTCAGTTCTTAACCCATTAGGCATCAAGACCAACCTCCTACACCAACGCACCAGTACCCAATACCCAAATGAAGAGACACTCACTCAAACTCACACCTCGTTCCTGGCAAGAAAATACAACCAACACCCTGACTGACTCATGCAGTGTGGCCCTCCTAATCACCTCTCCCTATTGTGGACTGTGGCTTGATAGCAGATTAGCTCCAAAAGGACTCCCATTGCAAGAACTCTACCCAAGACCTCCCTGCCTGGAGCCCACTCCTAACAAGGAAATCTCAAAAGACAATGGAGAAGCCTATACTATCATCATAAGTATAGACCATATAACACTACCTCTTATACTGTTTCTCCCTAAATGTAAAGTAATCTCCTGTATCACTTTCTCCCTTTTTCTTTGTTTTTTTTCTTTTTTCCCTCTTGTTTGTTTTTTGTTTTGTTCTAGTTTTTGTTTTTGGATTTGATTTGTTTTTTGCTTCTTTTGTATCACAGCTGGCGGCACTCGGAGGGTGCTCCTGGCTCTATGCTTGGAGGTTGCTGCTGGTGGGCATGGGTGACTACATGGGATGCCGGAATATGAGCAATCGTCCTTCTGCAGGAAGGACAGACACCTTGCCTCCATGCTATCCCTCCCGGCCCCACTTTATTCCTTTAATTATGTCTTTTATTTAATATTTTTTTCTTTTAAGAAAGTCTGTTTTGGCTTTTGGTCTTTTGCCAGCATGGAGGTCAAAGGGAAGATGGCTGAAAGGAGTTAAAATGCAGGGCTAGCTAAAAATGGCTGAATGCTTAAAAGGTTATGATATAGGCCACACATGTGGTGGATAGGGCATGAATAAAGTTGATGCTTCCTGAAGGAAAAAGAAAGAAAGAAAGTCTGTTTTCTTCTCTCTCCACCCCCAAATCCACCAGCAATATAATGTAGCACCACTTCTTCCTGCAAAGGCATATTAAAAATAGGAGAAATTTTATATGTAAAAACAAGCTCTTATCTTCTAGGAATAAGAACTTATACTTTTTTACAACACAGGGACATCTCCCACCCTGAATGTATGTCATGTGGAACCAACCTAGACTCCAGGGAAATAGGCACTGACTGTCCAGCCTTGACTCCTGGATCCCAGACATAGAAACAACAGAGTTCTCCACAACAGCTCCAGGAACCAAATCCCCTCCAAGGCATTCATAATGCTGCTCTGATGCCAACATATGCCAGTCCTAAATTAATAACCTGACAACAAGGAAATGGGAACAACTAGATCTAAGAGCAAGTTATTCTTCCTCACCAGCCAATGATAAGACAAAATCAGAAGACATGTCACCCTTTGATCTGTGCAAACACCAAGATTGCTATATATACAGATGACTGGTTGTTACATCCAGGACTAGACAGTATGCATCCTGGGAACAACAACAACAACAACAACAACAACAACAACAACAAAAAGCTCTAACCTAGCTTTTGGTCTACAATCTGTTCAACAAAGAATATCTCCAATTCCAGATGTCTGACTGAAACAACTGCAATTGAACGGGTCTTCCAGAAACATAACAAAAGACTATTCCAGGCTCCATCCTAGGAGCAACATAATGACCAAGAACACCAACTACAGAAGATGAACCATGTTCCAGCACAAAGATCATGGCAAGCATGAATTCTTTTTCTGTTAGCTTTATTTATTAGTTGATTGGGTTTTTTGGTCACACCCAGCAATGTTCAGGGGTCTCTCCTGGCTCTGCACTCAAAATTGCCCCTGGCAAGCTGAGGGACTGTATCAGATGCTGGAAATCGAACCAGGTCCCTCTCAAGTCAGCCACATGCAAGGCAAACACCCTACCACTGTGCTATCTCTCTCGCCCATGAATTCTTTCCTTTTTAACTCTTAGGAGCTGAGATCTCTCTCTCTTTTTTTTGATAATATATTTAAGCACCATGATTACAAACATGTTTTTAGTTGGGTTTCAGTCATAAACTATATTTTTATATATAGTTTACTCCTTTACCAGTGCAACAATCCCACCATCAATGCCCCCCATCTCATTCCTCCCTCCCACCTGTATTCAAGACAGAAATTCTAATTATCTCACTTATTTACAATGTCATGATAGTTGTCAGTGTAGTTATTTCTCTAACTGCACTCACCACTCTTTGTAGTGAGCTTCATATTGTGAGCTGGTCCTTCCAGCCCTCATCTCTATTGTCTCTGGCATTACTATAATAATGTCTTTTATTTTTCTTAAAATCTATATATGATTGAGACTATTCTGTGTCTATCTCTCTCCCTCTGATTTATTTCATTCAGCATAATAGTTTCCATGTCCATCAACATATAGGAAAATTTTATAACTTCATCTCTCCTGACAGCTGCATAATATTCCATTGTATATATGTACCATAGTTTCTTTAGCCATTCATATGTTGAAAGGTATCTTGGTTGTTTCCAGACTCTGGTTATTGTAAATAGTGCTGTAATGAATATAGGTGTGCAAAAGGCTTTTTTGTATTATTTTTTGTTTGTTTTTCATTTGGGGGTCACAGTGGTGCCCAGGGTCTGGCTCTGTACTTAGAAATCGTTCCTGGCATGCTCAGGGAGCCATGTGGAAGCCAGGTATCAACCCCAGTCTGTCTCAGGTCAGCTGCGTGCAAGGTAAACACCCTATTGCTGTGCTATCACTGGCCCCAAGCAGGAATTCTATTTTTTTTTTGGCTTTTGGGCCACACCCAGTGACGTTCAGAGGTTACTCCTGGCTATGTGCTCAGAAATTGCTCTTGGCTTGGGAGACCATATGGGATGCTGGGGGATCGAAGCGCTGTCCATCCTAGGTTAGAGATGCAAGACAGATAGATGCCTTACCGCTCCGGCCCCTAGCATGAATTCTTAATCTTTTCCCATCAATCTTTTTGGTTATATAAAGATAACTCTCAATAATAATATTTTTATTGAGTTAGTTTTGGAGTCAACCCAGCAGTGCTCAGGACTTATTCCTGCCCCTGCACAAAGTATTGACTACTGACTCTGCATTGAGGGTTTTCTTCTGGAGGTATTCTCTGGGTGCTTAGGATTGAATATAGCACATCAGCTATGTGCAAGGCAAATGCCTTAATCCACTTAACAAACCTATTGTTAAAGAATAAAATTTAAGAGTGGAAAGGAAACCAATGACATTGAAATGTTATTATCAATTTTTAATCAAAGTAGTGTATAGAAATATGTGTGCTCTTTATTAACACATTAAATAATAAAATTGAGCAACTGTCTCATAATAGCTAATTGCAAGGTAGTAAATACAAACAATATTTTGAAATACGTTTAGTGTGATAGAAAACTGTATGCAATTTTTCTTAGTAAAACTATTGTTAATATTCTAGTTTATTGCTACATCTATGAAAATAATGAATGATTTTTCCAAGAGGCAACAGTTCTCAAAATGTGAACACAGCAATACCACCTAAGATTAATTTGAAAAGGCAATTATCAACCATGAACCACTGGATCAGAGAATCTGAAGTTTGGGCTGGCTGAATCACCCCAATTTATTTTAAAGTCCCCTAATTTTGTGCTGAAAATCTGACATTCCCAGAACCCCTCTTTATTCAAGACAATTTGGGGTAGCTATTCACTCTAGTGGAATCCTATCAGTCTGTATTTGAGGAAGGCATCCAGGTCATTCAAAACATTTGAGACTCACTGACTTAGAAGCTAGGAAATAAAGATGCAATTTTCCCATTCAAGTTAATGAAATCACTGAATTCCACAGACCCAGGAGAAGAAACTTCCATTTAAACAATGTCATTGCCCTCGAGGAGTATACTTTTAAGAAGGAGATGTGATAATTAGGAAGACAACTGCAATTCAACGTGAAGAAGAGATGAAAATGTAAGTCCAGAGGGTGCTACTAGAAACCACAGTATCTTCCCAAAATAAGACACCTCCTGAGTAGAGTTGGGATATAGCATGTGCAGATGATGATGGTGGTGGTGGTGGTGGTGGTGGTGGTGGTGGTGGTGGTGGTGGTGGTAATGTTGATGACAATCATGACAATGACAAATTTGGTGGTAGTGAAAAAGGAGAGGGAGGAGGAATAAAACAAGAAAGAGGAAGTATGAGAAGGAAAAAGAGGAAAAGAAAAAACAAGAGAAAGTAAAGAAAGGAGAAAATTAGGGAACAGTGCTTGGCTCTTCCTGGTTCTCTTTGTCATGCTATAACAATTATTTAGTTTTTATTACCATAAAAGAAATAAGTCTGCATTATTCCTATTTAACAGACAAGCAAACTGAATCTGAGAAATTCCCAAGTTTACATAGTTAAAAAGGAGCAGTAGGAAAGCATTTGAATGCAAGAAACATGATCCCATACTTCATATTATTTGTTATTGATCATGTGATTCCAATGATTATTTGTGTAATTTATTATGAATGTTTTCATAATGCACATAAGGGATTTTTCTTCTTACCCTTTTTTTGAAAGAAACCCCTTTCTTGAAAAAAAAATAAAAGAGCTTGTGGGTGTACCTATTTAAGACCCTAGACCCACCCATTTCGGGGAGGGGTCTTGGAAACCGGATAGTAGGTGTAACCTTACCTGCTAGACCCTCCCATTCCTGGGAGGGGTCTGGGAAATGTTATATAAGGCTTGAACCAAGGGAATTCGGCCCTTTTGGCTCTTTGCCCATTCTGCGCTGCTGGGCGCTCTGGCTTTTGGGTTTCTGTGTTCTGGTCTTTGACCAGCATGGAGCCCAAAGGGAAGATGGCTGAAAGGAGTTTAGATGCAGGGCCAAAAATAACTAGTGCTTAAAAGGTTATGAGATAGGCCACACACATGTGGTGAATAGGGCATGAATAAAGTTAATGCTTCCTGAAGCCTGCGTGTGAGTGAGTCTTGATTACGCCGATTACCTGGGCCTGGAATTCGCCAGCTGGATGGGGATGAAGCCACGTGGCTGGGGCCTAAGCACAAAGGCCTCCATCCATCGCCATCCAGCCCCATCGTTAATTATTTCATACAACAGAGCTTAGAAATCATTGCATTATTTCAATGTAGACATCTGAGGATACATAGGATTCATTGAAAGACTGGGCTACAGTGTTGATTCCCCAGAACTGCTTTGTAACTTTGCTATCCAGAGTCATGTCTCAGAAAGCAGAGAACAAATCTAAAATAAGAACATGGAACTGATTTTACTTTTATGCAGAGTGAAAAAATTCCAGGGTATGACCTAATTTGACTCTTCAGGGAAGAGAAGAAGAAGAGCTAATAAATAGGAAAACACATTGTGGATTCCTGACATCCTGGGCACAAATTGTCTCTTGGTGATTAGAATTAGAAATATGCCATGGATGTTTATGAAGAGTATTATGCTGAATGAAATGAGTCAGAGGGAGATGGATAGACATGGAATAATTGCACTAATTTTGGGGAGATAAAAATAAGATACTATGGTAATAATATCCAGAGATAAGAGAGACAAGGGCTAGGAGGACAGGTCCATGATAGAAAGCTTGCTATAAATAGTGGAGCAGTACAGGAACCACTATGACAATGATAGTTGAAAATGATCACTCTGGACAAGAACTGGGTACTGAAAGGAGATAAAGTGATATGCATGATACTCTTTTCCATTCTGGTCCTCAACATTTCCATCTATTCAGTGGGAAAATTTTTATTCAGATCATAAATTTTCTTATGGCAATGAAAAAGTCATGGTGGACTCTGATAGGTGATTAATAAATATAAAATATAAAACCCTCTTCCATTTATTGTCATTTAATGTGTAAAAAATCAGTACAAACACTTGCCAGGATCAGGGACACAGATATGGTTTACAGCAGAAAAAATTCATCATTTAATTTGCCATGAAATTTTATGTCAGCCCAGGAAGGACCATGTACCTCTACTAAATCTCTCCTTTCAGGTCTAGCCAGGGAACCCTAATTGTCAATATATAGCACATGCTAAGAAAGTAAAAATTTTCCTCCTTTGAAATCCCTTCTTTATACCCAACTAGAAATTCCAAATGCCCAGTGACTTCAGTGACATATACTCATTCAACATAAACATTCAGGGGACCAGAGAGATTGTAGAGTAATTATTTTCCACAAAACCAACCTGAATTAGATTCCTGACATCCATTTGTTCCTGAGTCCATGAGTGATTCCTGAGTACAGAAGAAAGCTTTGAGCATTACTAGATGTGGCACAAAAGCATATATGTGTGTATCTTATATATGCACATATGCATATAATCAAACATTGTTAGGATTCGTGATGACTGCTTGACAGAAATATTCTTTTTATTCCCTATAAAATGTCATCCATCTGTTTGAAGACACCTTGCCTCTCTCTGCCAATCCCCACCTACTTTTGAAAGAATTAGAATCAAGTAGCAGAATAGAAAACTCTCTATTAGTTAGATGATTACTTTTCTCTGCTAAGCTCTTGGGGGAAGTTGGATTTCTTAAGACATCAGAAATATTTTATAAAATTTATTAAGAAAAACATAGGCAGAGCACTCCAAGATTAGAACTCAAAGAAGTCTTCGATGATAGGATGCCAATGGCAAGAGCTATAGCATCAAATCTGAATAAATGGGACTACATCAAACTAAAAAGTTTCTGTATGGCAAAAGAAAGATGGGCTAAAATTAGGAGGTAGCTAACTGAATGGAAGAAAATATTCGCACTCAACACATCTGATAAAGGTTTTATATCTATATCTAGGATATACAAAGTACTCACAAAGGTTAAGCTCCATAAAACCTAAAAGAAAACATCAAAAAATGGGAAGAAGAAATGAACAAACACTTCTCTAAAAAGAACCAACAATTGGCCAACAGGCTTATCATCACTTATAATAAGGGAAATCCAAATCAAAGTAATGAGATATCATCTCATGAGAGTGAGGATAGAACATATCAAAAATAAGGAAAAATCTTTGTTGGTAAGGATGTGGTAAGAAAGAAATTGCTGATGGGAATGCTGCCTGGTCCAAACCCTTTGGGAAAGACTGTGGAGGGTTCACAGTACTGATCAAGCAATCACTCTTTTGGGTATCTATCCCCAGGACAAAAAAAAAAACAACACTGATCCAAAAAGATATATGCACACCGCTATTAATTACAGCACTCAGGACAATAACAGAGTTGGAATCATCTTAGCTATTGGAAGATCAACAGATGACCACAGGCAAATGAAAAAATGCTCTTCATTACTTCATTAGAGATAGCATAGTGGTAGGGCATTTGCCTTGCATGCTGACAGACAGTGGTTTAAATCCCAGCATCCCACATGGTCCCCCGAGCCTGCGGGGGGTAGATTTCTGAGCATAGAGCCAGGAGTAGCCGCTGAGTGCTGCCGGGTGTGACCCCCCCCCAAAAAAAAAAAAAAAACAAAAAAACAAAAAAAAGGAAATCCAAATCAAGACAACAATGAGATGTCATCTTACACCAGTGAGGGTGGCACATATTAAAAACAATGGGAACTACTTCTGTTGGCAGGAAGGTGGTAAGAAAGGAGCTCTCATCCACTGCTGGTGGAAATGCTGCCTAGTTCAACCCCTATGGAAAACAGTATAGAGGGCTCTCAGTCAACTCAAAATTGAGTTTCATATAACCCAGCAATCCCTCTTTTGGGTATCTATCCCCAGACAGAAAAATATTATTCCAAAAAGAATGTATGTACACTGTTATTTATTGCAGCACTCAGTACAATAGCTAAAACTTGGAATCAATCTAGATACCCAACAACAGAAGAGTGGATCATGAAGACATGGTGCATATGGAATACTACATATTTGTAAGGAATGATGCAATCATGCAATTTGCAGCAACATGGAACTGGAAATACTATGTTAAATAAAGTAATCAGAAAAAAGAAGGATAAATACAGAATGATATCACTTATATGTGGTATTTAGAATAATTGCATGAAGAAATGCAATGGTCTACATGGGAGTTGTCTCAAACACCCTTGGCCCCAGAGTATAGTGAGAAGGAGGAAAAAAAATCTGAGTAGAAGAGAAGAAACACAAATATGAAAGGACAGGGACAAGAAATAAGTGGTCACAAGTACATTGGTAGAGATTTTAAAAAAGACATAACTAAATATCCACACCAAAGTCAACCACAATGGAATCATCAAAAGACCCAAACTCTAACAATCTAGACTATAACTAGGCCCGTGATACTAGCAGGCTGGAGGTCCAAGGGTGGTGGTATGCGATACTCTCAGGGAACATGGTGGAGGGAGGTCAGCACTAATGATGGGATCAGTTTTGATTCATTGTATGTCTGCAACCCAACCATGAAGGACTTTGTAAATCACAATGATTTGAATAAAATTAAATTAAAAAGAAATCAGAAATAGTAAGAAGATAAAAAGCAAAAAACTTAGTGCAGGAAGAGAGAAGATAAACAAAGAAAGCAGAAGAAAGAACTTAATATTGGAAATAATTTTGATATTCTAAAAAAATTTCTGGTAGAATTATGTCTTTAGCACTTGAAATTAACATATTTCAGAACATAGGTCCATGACACAAGTCCCCTATGGCATTCAGAATCTAGTGATAGAATTAGCTCTACCATGGCCAAGAAAGCCAAGCATAAAACAGTTCCTGCCTGTCAGCACTATACTGACTACTCCATATAAAGTCACTCCAGATAAATTTTAAAACTCTCTACTGTTATTTGTCAGTTTACACTAACTTCAACCTTATACCCTCTACCTCATTACACACATTCTCTCTCTCTCTCTCTCTCTCTCTCTCTCTCTCTCTCTCTCTCTCTCTCTCTCTCTCTCTCTCTCTCTCTCTCTGCCAAGTCAATATCTTTCTGATTTTTAGGAATGACTTTGCACAGCACTCCTTTCAGGAAGCTTATTCCACAGGGCCTCAAGCTAAGTCCAAATATTATTCTCTTATATTGCAAATGTCTCTTACTAGTGGTTTCACTTATTGGATTGACCTATGCACTTTCTGACTTCATCCCTGGGTCATGAGTTCCTTAACTGTTCTATATGTGTATTGGTTGGGGCTTAAGAAATTTGTGTTCATACACACACACACACACACACACACACACACACACACACACAAATAAGCCTTAAAGAAATTCTCAGAATCAGGTAATTTGTTACAAATTTGATTCAGGGACTGAGTGAGAAGCCGAATATACTTAGGTAAAAAAAAGGCAATAAAATAACTTGATGAATTATAAATTCCTTCCTCTTGAAGGATGGGATAAGGCAAAAACACAATCCTTGCTTATGCCATTCCTTTCCATTCCTTCTAGAAAGCTTTTAGCTCCAAGGTCAGGCACAGACTTCTTGATACTGTCTCAGCCTCCATTTTGTCCTTTCTCTGGAATATCTCTTTTGTAACTCAGAACTACCTAAAATCCCATTAGGGTGCCTGATCAGGTCTAATCTGTACCACTACCCCATGCTTCCTCCAAATGGACCCTTCACCATGCCTTTACCTTGACAGTTTTTCTCTTCCCCATACCAATTCAAAATTCTGAGAATCATTCTTTGATACTGTCAACCAGTATCATTCTTCATATTTTCTGCAAATTAACATCTCCTATAGTGCTTTGAAAATGAGATGCTGGTATTTGGGTTCAACCACCAGAGATATTGAAATAATTGATCTGGGATACTGGGAGGGTACCTGTACATCAGTATTTTTTAATTGCTAAAGTGATTTTAATCTGAACCTCTGTTGACTTCTTTGCATTACTCTTATTTGATACTTCTGTGTTTTCATACACCCTATGTTCCCTCTCTTTATTAATCAGTTATAATTTTCAGCTCATTTTCCTGTGCCACAGTTCTCCCAATGGCTCTTCAGGGATCACATATACTAGAAGCTTTCCCTTCCTATTTTCCCTTTGCTGAACTCAGAACACCTGTGTAATGAGGTTGCAGTCCCCCAGATAAGGAGCTCCTCCTTTTCTCCTATTATGCTCTCTGAAGCCTCATTTTCCAGTCACCCCCTAAAAGCAGCCCTTGAGTCAATGTTGCCAAGATAACTGGATTGCTGTTTCATTTTTCACTCACACATTCCCCTCCATTTCTGCACATCAAGTCTTTGACACTGGGCTCTCAGCACTTAAAGTATCAGTATCAACAGCCACTGCTTTGCCCAAAAGCACTTCAGTGAAGTGCAAGAAAATCCCTGAAAATTGCTCCCCAGACCCAAATCATTGCATTGAGGAGCAAAGGAGAAAAGATGCTACCACCCCTTCTCTGAACAAAGATACCACTGACCTCTCTAGAGTTCCAAGGCTCTAGGACTATGCTTTCAAAGCATATTCAGACACTTGCATCCTTTACTCCCTGTCATTCCAAGTCACTGATCATATTTACTTCTACATTTGATTTCATTTTATGGGGCAGAGGTTGTCATCCTCGCCTTACAGATAAATTAGGGTCAGCCAAAGGACTTCCCATCTCAGCTTGGCTTCTTTTTAGCTGTGTGACCTTAAGTTACTTTCCGTCACAGGTTAAAATAAGCACAAATAAAGAACTTCTATCATTATCACCATGAGCTAAATGTGGGGCACAGGGTGGAGGCAGGCAGTATGGCAATGTGTTTTATCCTTCTGGCATCCCAGAATCTGTGGTTTTGTCTAGCAAGGCAGAAGAGACAAATAGCAAAATACTTAGTGGATGCTGTCAATGTTCAGAGTCAAAGTCTAGGTAGCTATAGGAGCCTAACACAGGCTCCAGATGGCAATATTTTTTCCAGAAGGAAAAAAATCATATGGAGAACAAGTGACATCTAAACTGGTCAGGGATAGGAAGGCAATAAGTTTGGTCCAGACCAAGGAACGTTTAGTGTGTACAAAGGCCTAGCATGTCTTAGTCAATGTTGTATCCCCTAGGTCTGATACAGAAAACAAAAAAGGTGGGCAAAGTGCTCAAAACTTGGACTGACCTTCAAGACTCTTTTCTTTCTCTCTCCATCAGACCTCCTGCTAAGGCAGTTTTGCCTTGGAAGTCACTGATGTCAGAATTACCTCAGATGCTTCCAAATATAACCCAGCATCATTTTTCTTTTTCCTTATGATAGTTTAGAGCTCTGTCACTGACTACCTGTGACGTCTCACCTTTACTTCCCATCCTTCCTGATGTTATATTTTCTTTTCTGCCAAAGAGGAATTCTATCCTGGGGTGATGGGAAATGGTGTGCTGGACACATATATGAACTATACCTGAGTTCTTCTGCTCCACTTCTGCCTCAGAGATAGAACCAGGTCTTTGAAGCAACTGCCAGAGAGATAACCCTACCCTGCATTCAGAACTCTGCTCTGGTGTCCTTAGCAAGCATTAATTATACCCCAGCAGAGCCCCGTCTTCAGTTCACTGCCCAGCCACAAGCCTTGCCTTTTCCCAACAGCAGCAGCTTCTGTGCTCCTTCCTTCTGATCTGGCTTTGATCTCTGCTTTGACTAAAATGTGTGCTGTAGAGGACGGTACAGATGTAATCAATTTCCTAGTAATTGATAGAGCTGATTGCACTCTTATAACCCACCAAAAGAAGAAGACCAAGTATCCCCTCTGAGCCAGACTCCTTTCCCTTTACTCCAAAACGTCCAAGGGGCACAACAAGGATTCAACACAGGCTGGAGTTTAGGGCCACTCATTCTCTGGTGCACAGTCTGTTAAAACACAGGTTTGTTTTGAGCCTAAAATGTCAGTAAAGCACTGATTTTTCCTACAATTTTGTTTTGAGCCTTGCAGAAAGCACTGATTTTCCTCAATTTCTTGACATGTGTCTATTAGGATGTAGACATTATTGCTAGCTTCAAGATGCAGCTCTAATTTTTCTCATTGTGGTCTTTAGGGTAAGTTACTTAAGTACACTGAGTTTCTGTATTGTTAAGAATCCAACTATTTTTTTAATTTTATTGAAACCATTGTTATTTACAAAGTCCTTATAGATGGATTTCAAACATAGGGTGAATCAGCCAATCCCACCACCTTTGACCTCCAGGCTGCCTGTATAACAGGCCCATTTAAAGTCTAGATGGTTAGAGTTTGGGTCTCTTGATTCTATTGTTCTTGACTTTGACTTGGATATTTAGTTCTGTACTTTGTTATCTCCACCAGTGCACCTGAGATCACTTGGCCCCTGGCTCCATCCTTTATTTATTTTATATTTATATTTAATTTTATAGAAAAGTGCATAAACATGAGGTAAAACAGTCCCAAGGTTCTAGGAAAGAGGCAGGAGCCCCTACCTAAGAGATAAAAAGGCAGTTTTTTGCATAGGCACAGCAAAAGTTGAGGGAAATAGAAAAGAAAAACCTTTGGACTAAATATAGGGTGTGCCTGCCAATGAAGTATCCTACCATGAGACCAAATACAGACTTCCATAGTATTTCTTCCTGGTCCCATGGAAAGTTCTCCTCACTCATGGTTGTTGCAGTAAAACTTCAATAGAGATGTTGGTTTTTGTACAGATCCTACGTTAAGTCAGGGTGTTATGAAGCATCTTCTGGTTTCATCTCACGGTTAGGACGCAAGGCAGGGAAACCTAACATGAAAGCAAGTTGTTACTATTTCTAAGTCATCGAGGTGTCATATTAACCCACCCTGGAGCAAGTTGGTGCCAGGGCAGCATTAAGGCCCTCCTCAATACCAGTTCAATTCCTGGTTCTGGTGCAGAAAACTGTGCCATTTCCAAAGATGAGATCCAAGGTTCCAGGGTGAACAGCAGTTGTTTTATAGACTGAAGCTTAAATCAAGTCACTATGACAAATGCTTAGGGTAAAAGGCTCCCTTGCAATATAAACTTTAGCAGTTACTATTCCTATTAGATAAGAATTTCTTTCTATACATAAGCTTTCCCCATTTTAGTGTGCCTATGCAAAAAGGAACAATGTCACATGATATTACTGGTGCATATAGGGTAAAAATAACAAGCTAAACAAGCCTTATAACCTGGTTCTAACATGAACTAAAACTCAAGAGAAACTTATCTACTAGAATTTCCTACTAAACAAATCAAAGAAAAGGGATGGGGAAAACTACATCTATATAAGAAAATACACAGTAAGAATTATACCTATTAAGAAAATACATCTAAAGAAATATACAAAGGAAATACACATATCCCTTTTAAGTCTTTTGAAATAATAGGGGGGATAAAATCTGGAGCACAACTTTATTATATATAACAAGGGGAATGTGGGGCCAGAGAGATAGCATGGAGGTAAAGCATTTGCCTTGCATGCAGAAGGATGGTGGTTTGAATCCTGACATCCCATATGGTCCCCCAAGCCTGCCAGGAGCGATTTCTGAGCATAGAGCCATGAGTAACTGCTTAGCATTGCTGGATGTGACCCCCCCCCCAAAAAAAAACAAGGGGAATGACTTTATTCAACATAGGTAAAGCAGTGTGTACAATATAGGCAGACATTAGACAGACATAGAGGTGTCCACCATACACACACTCACACACACACACACACACACACACATACACACAGATAGACAATGAAAATCAATCCATAGGCTGCAATTGAAAAAATTACCCAGGTGGAACAGGTCAGAGCACTTGAAAAATGTAAAACCAGCAAGTCTGATGGGAAGGATTTTACAGTTCCTAGGCAAATCATCACTGGGGGTAAACGTTGCTGAAAAAAGGCTTCCTACTTAGGTTGTGCATACGTATTCTTAAAATAATCATAATTTTCAAGACTAGAATACTAATAAATATAAAAATGAGAAAATTTAAAGAAGTTTATACAATGAATTATTATCTGATGTTTTGTGAGCATCCAGGTTTCTTTCTTAAAAGCAAACTAAAAATATGGGCATTATGATATAATTGTAAACTAGCTTTAATTGAAATTAATTTAAAAACATACTTAATGAATGAGCACTGTAGCAAGAGTCAATGGCATGCAATTGCCTATACCAATTATTATCTGTAGACATGAACATTAGGTTATATTAGCAGGCATAATAATATGGAAAATGAATAGAAGAGAATATTTGTCGAGATATAATCATAGTGAGCATTGTAAGTGGAAGTCTAATATAATATAGCACCATAATGCAAAACTAAAATGACAAACCTATATTTATAAGAACAAAAAAATTGAAGAATTAACATAGACATATTAAAATTAAGACACTAAAACATTCTTATAGTGAGCACTGTAGTGAGAGTTCATCACTTCCAACACATTCTGCACCTGTATCTGTGGATAAAAGTATTAGAACATTATTATAGAAATCTATAAAGAGAAGGTAATTGAACACATGCTCAATATAAACAGCTGTATCCATTGCTGCAGATCTCTTTGAATCATTAGAAAATATAAGCTTTTGTGTTTCTCCTTTTTCACTCTGTTTCTTTCTCCTTGCTATACTCTGTAACCAACAGTGTTCTAGACAACCACCATTTAGACCATTGTGCTTTGTTGTGAAGTTATTCTAAATACCACATATAAGTGATATCATTCTATATTTATTCTTCTTCTGGATAACTTAATTTAACATAATATCTTCCAGTCCCATCCATGTTGCTGAAAATTGCGTCATTTCTTACAGCTAGTAGTATGTATGCATATACATACACATCTTCGTGATCCACTCTTCTGTTGTTGGGCATTAGGTTGATTCCAACTCTTAGCTATTGCACTAAGTGTTGCAATGAATAGCGATGTATATACATCTTTTTAGATCAGTATTTTTCTATCTTAGGGATAGATACCCAAAATAGGAATTGCTGGGTCATATGGCAGCTCAGTTTTGAGTTGACTGAGAACCCTACATAGTCTTTTCTAATGAACTTGGACCAGGTAGCATTCCAACCAGCAGTTCCTTTCTTACCACATCCCCACCAACAGGTAATTTTCCCATTATTTTTTTTATATGCCTCCCTCACCTGTGTATGATGAGATCTCATTGTTGTCTTGATTTTGATTTCTTTAATGATAAGTGATGAACATTTTTCCATGTGTCTGTTGGCCTTCTGTTGGTCTCCTCATAAAAATGTCTTTTTTTTTCCTCTCCCCATTTTTGATGTTTTTTTAGGTTTTGTGAAGTTAACCTTTTTGAGTACTTTGTATATCCTACATATCAAACCTTTATCTGATGTGTTGAGTGCAAATATGTTCTCCCATTCAGTTAGCTGTCTTCTAATTTTAGCCCGTGTTTCCTTTGCCATACAGAAACTTTTTAGTTTGATGAAGTCCCATTTATTTAGATTGATGCTCTAGCTCTTGCCAGTGGCATCCTATCATTGAAGTCTTCATTGATCTCTAAATCTTGGAGTGTTCTGCCTATGTTTTCCTCAATGAACTTTATGGATTAGGGTTTAATCTCAGACCTTTAGTCCACTTTGAATTGACTTGTGTAAGGTGTGAAATCTGAATTAATTTTTAATTTCTTACACGTGGTTATCCAATTGTCCTAATACCATTTGTTGAAGAGACTGTCTTTGTTTTATTTGTATGGATTCTATCATCTTCTGAAAAAGTTTTCTTTGAGTCAGTTGAATTATTCATCTATAGATTTCTTAACTTCTCAGGCTAGTAACTCTTGGTTTATGTTGCTAAAACATTAAGTGTTGATTTTAGGTCCTTGACTATAAGTTTCAGGCATTTTGGTCAACTTGAAAATTTGCCAGGATCTCTTCATATTCCCAACTGCGAGTGTCTTCCCTAGTTTTCTTATTATTCCTTGCATTTGGTGAGTTGAAATGCTGGAATTTTAGGGTGTTTAAGGAAGTGATCAATTGAACTGTTTGTATAAAAGGTGGCTAGAGATATATCTGCTTTAAATATTTTCCTAAACAAGTGAGATTATCTAAGTATGATAAAAAAATTGCAAACTAATTTATTGGTTTCTTCAGCTGGATTTTGAGCTATATATTTTCTAGGAGAAAGAGGTGCTAAGTCAATCTGCCTGGAACTATATAATATAAATTGAAATGTCTATGCAAAGACACACTTTCTTCATAGTTTGGAAAAAGGAGCATTGATGGGAAGGACTGGTTGGTCCTGGTCTCCACCCAGATACAAACCTGAAATGCGGCTCAGGAGGCAGGCAATCAGGACTGGCTTGGGAAGGAGGAATGAGGCTGATGGAAAACCCTACTGGCATCACCGGCTGCATTTGATGAGAGGGACCAGAGGGTCCCTGTCTTCACCCAGATACAGACCTGAAATGGGATGCCAGTATCCAACTATTATGCAGAGTCTAAGTTGCACCCTCTTTCTGATGTAGTATGTGATCTGTAGTGCTATGCTGTTTATGAGTGTATAATGTGTGAAGAGGTGTGCCATATATACTTTCTAAAGGGTCTTACTGAGACTTAGCTGGTTTCCTCTTCCCCCCTTCAATGACTACTATCTCTGCTAAATTGAAATTCACTTCCCAGTCTTAAAAAGAGTAGATCTCTGATGTGCCAAACCATTCCTGGATTCATGCCAATTTGATCATATGGTAGTTATGAAACTGTCTGGACTCTAAGTTCAAAACCTTAGAACTCCAATTCTTCATCCAATGCAAAACATTTCAATCAACAAACATGGATACATAAGCCAATGTTACTCTATTGAAAATGCAGCAGATCCCAGTTTAAATCCCTAAACTGCCTTTGTTCAAGCATCATTAGGAGTAACTCCTGAGCACTGAGATTATAAATAATAAGCCTAAAACAGTGGCGGTGTCTTTAATAACTGAATCAAAAATAGTGTAATTAAAAAAAACATATTCTGCAACAACCACATCAGAGTCCATTCTGGAAAAAGGAGAAGTTTTCTCTCTCTTCTTCTGTCCTCCTTCTCATGGTTTATCTTCTAGACCCTTTGACAGTTGGTTGTGTAAAGGAAAGTAGACCCAGAAACTTTTCAGTTTGCGGCTATTATCCAGCATTTTGAGGTTCTTCTGTGGTCAAGTTCCCTTAATTCACACAGATCTTTTGGGAACTTCTCAGAAATGTGTCCACTGGGGACTCTGACAGCTGTCCTTGGACTTGGATGATGTGACCTTTGGCTTCTGGTTTACAGTGTTTTTTTAGTACCTTGCCTCCAAATGATCATTCCATAACACACCCTAGACCAATAGCCAGATGGCTTATGACTAGCTTTACTAGTTTACTTGTTTCCTAATATGCCCTTCATTCCAATACTCCTACCCCTATTAACCACCACAGATTCCCAAAGCTAGACATCTGAATAATTCTTAGGAGCTTTTCCTTCTCTGAATTACCTATTTATAGGAAAGACAAAGCACTGTCCAGCATGCTGGCACTTCATCCTTCTGAAAAGTATTCACCTTCATCCCCTCATTATTTTATCAAAATCTCAACAACTATTTTATTCTTCATATTCTTTCCAAGTATATTTTTAGACATTTTAATTATAACCCTCAAGGGTAGGGAAGGGCTAGAGAATTTTGCATTGAGAGAAGAGCCAACCTTTTTCTATATTATCTAGCCTGTTTACTGTCTGCAATAACTTAAAACCAAAATATTAAGTACATTGGAGATTCACTCCAAATTTGGTAATAAAAAAATACCACTTAAGGTCTCATTATATTATTATTTTTATTATTTGCAGAAGAATTAATATATCTCCTTGTAAATGTATAAACCTTCCCATTGTGCTACCTTTCACAGTCATCCTGATTTGTACTTGCATTTTCATTCCCTCTGTGACCTCAGCATCAGGTAGCTGTAGGCTATTGTTCAAATAATAGATAAATAGATGGTAATAACTGGTTTGTGCAATAAGGTACAAAGATTCACTTACATAATGGAACAGATACAGATGCTATGAAATATAGCAATAAATAAATATATTGCTATATCAGAAAGTTCCATAATAATATAAATAATACTTTATGACCGTTAAAACAAAACACACTGCCATTCTCTGCCATCCTAATTGGCTGCTACTTTTTATATATATCTTTATTTAAACACCTTGATTATAAACATGATTGTATTTGGGTCTCAGTCATATAAAGAACACTCACCTTCACCAGTGCAACATTCCCATCATCAATGCCCTAAATCTCCTTCTACCCCACACCCACGCCTGTATTTGAGACAGGCTTTCTTCTTCTTCTTCTTCTTCTTCTTCTTCTTCTTCTTCTTCTTCTTCTTCTTCTTCTTCTTCTTCTTCATCTTCTTCTTCTTCTTCTTCTTCTTCTTCTTCTTCTTCTTCTTCTTTTTGAGACAGGCTTTCTACTTCCCTCATTCATTCACATTGTTATGATAGTTCTCAATGTAGTTATTTCTCTAACTGAACTAATCACTCTTTGTGGTGAGCTTCATATTGTAAGCTGGACCTTCCAGGCCTCATCTCTGTTGTCTCTGAGAATTGTTACAAAAATGTCTTTTATTTTTCTTAAAACATATAGATGAGTAATACTATTCTGTTTCTATTTTGCTCCTTCTGACTTATGTCACTCAGCATAATTGATTCCATGTACATCATGTATAAGAGAATTTCAAGACTTCATGTCTCCTGACGGCTGCATAATATTCCATTGCGTATATGTACCACAGTTTCTTTAGCCATTCATCTGTTGAAGGGCATCTTAGTTGTTTCCAGAGTCTGGCTATTGTAAATAGTGATGCACACACCTATGTGTGAGGAAGGTATTTTTGAATTGTATTTTTGTGTTCCTAGTGTATACCCCTAGGAGTGGTATAGCTGAATGATATGGGAGCTTGATTTCCAGTTTTTTTGAGGAATCTCCATATTGTTTTCCATAAAGGCTGGACTAGTCAGCATTTCACCAGCAGTGAATAAGAGTTCCATTCTCTCCACATCCCCACCAGCAGACTGTTCTTGTTCTTTGTGATATATGCCAATCTCTGTGGTGTGAGATGGTATCTCATTCTTGTTTTGATTTGCATCTCCCTGATGATTAGTGATGTGGAGCATTTTTTCATATGCCTTTTGGCCATTTGTATTTATTTGAGAAAGTGTTTGTTTCTTCTCACCATTTTTTGATGTGGCTAGATGAATTTTTCTTGTTAAGTTCTGTCAGTACCTTGTATATTTTAAATATTAGCCTCTTATCTGATGGGTATTGGGTGAATAGTTTCTCCCACTCAGTGGGTGGCTCTTGTATCTTAGGTACTATTTCCTTTGAGGTACAGAACCTTCTCAGCTTAATATAGTTTCATCTGTTTATCTCTGTTTCCACTTTTTTGGAGAGTGCTGTTTCCTCCTTGAAGATGCCTTTATTTTCAATGTCATAAAGTGTTTTACCCACGTGTTATTCTATATACCTTATGGTTTCAGGCCTGATATCAGGTTTTTTAATCCATTTGGATTTGATCTTTGTACATGGTGTTAGGTAGGGGTCTGAGCTCACGTTTTTTGCAAGTGGCTAGCCAGTTGTGCCAACACCACTTGTTGAAGTGGCTTTCCTTGCTCCATTTTGCATATCTTTCCCCTTTATCAATGATTAGTTCATTGAATTTTGGGGAACAGTCTCTGAATACTCAAGTCTATTCCACTGATCTGAGGATCTATCTATATTCCAGTACCATGCTGTTTTGATAACTATTGCTTTGTAATACTGTTTAAAATTGAGGAAAGTAATGCCTCCCATATTCCTTTTCCCAAGGATTGCTTTAGCTATTCATGGGTGCTTATTGTTCCTAATTAATTTCAGCAGTGTTTGATCCACTTCTTTGAAGTGTACCTTATATATATTCAGTCTTGACAACAAGTGGTGTATTGATTAAGTTCTCACATTATAAACAAGGAACTTGAAGTACATATGCCTATGTAGAAGCTAATGATTCTTGGTATTATGAGTGGTTTTGCTGGATTGTAATACTTGGCCCACATCAAGCTGTACTTAATGTTTATTTTTGGGTCTGTGCTTAGGGATCAATTCTTAAGATGCTCAGAGGACCATTGTCGATGCTGAATTGAGCCAGGGTCAGCCACCTGCAAGAAAAATGCCTTAGCCTCTGTATTATTATCTCCCCAATCCCTATCAGAATTTCAAAGCCAAAACATGAAAAGATTTATTTTAATAAGTTTTGTTGTGACCAAAGTGAATTACGAATCTTTCACAGTACTATATAAGCTACATAATGACAATAAATCAGAAATCAGAGCCACTCCTACAGCAGTGTTGTCCTTTCTCCACCCTGTTCCCAGTATGCATCATATATCTCCCTCATTTGCCCCCCAGACTGCAAGTGTAACTGCTCCTCTCTGTATATAGCTTGTTGTAGATTGAGTATCGATGCTGTTGTCATTGACTTTGGTTTTGGTGTTTAAGTTTGATCATTTTTTACTTCCACTCAATGTTCATACAACTGTTTGGTCCTGGTATCACCCATTTTCCCCCTCAATTCAAGAGAAAAAACAAGATGATTCAAGTTCTGTGGTTCTGTTGGGAAAAAATGGGGAGAAGTCCATCTGGCAGTTATAAATATCAATTTAAAGGAAGGGGGAAAAGAAGTAAAACATAACAAAAACAAACAAAAATTAAAAAAAACAGTAACTACAAAAAAATGCACCCAGCAACAAAAACAACCACCAAACAATAACCACAAGTATGAAAAAGAAAAAAAGAAGAGAGAAAATAGAAAAGAGAAGGAAAAGATAAATTAAAAAAAATGAAGGAAGGGGAAATTAGAAAGGGAATTCCTTTGACTTAAGAGATACAGGGTTTCTCCACCCTTGAAGCATACTGCCCTGCAAACAACTACAGGCTCCTTACATGCTCATTTTCACATCACAAGGTCTTTTTATGTTGCCAGGAAACTTTCTGCTCAGTTGTGGATGATAAAATCAGGCCTCTGAAGTTAGAGATCTTGGTATTCACACAGGTCATAGAATGAGATCTAGGATAGTCTCTCAGAAGTTCTGTTCCATCACTGTTGTTGTAATCAGTCTTATGTAATTAGTGGTTTTGGTTTTTTCTCAGATCTTAGCCCGAAGTCTAGGCTAGGATTTTTTTTATTGGTCCCAGGATCAGTTCTGCCCAGTCACAGTTATCAAAGTCAGTCTTCTGTAGTTAGCGAACTTGGTTTTTGCACAGATCGAAAGGATGACGTGTCTTCTGATTTCATCTTACCGTTAGGTGATGAGATAGAGCAACCTGCTCTTAGATCAAGTTGTTGCTGTTTCCTCAAAATGTTCAAAGATTCTAAGAATATAGATTATTTTGGGCTCTTCCCCCTCTTGAAACTAATCTATTTCTTGAAAGTCCTCTTTGAAGGTAGCTTGACTTTTGAGCCATAAAGACAAAAGCCCCCAGATAGATTTGGGGAGACAATCTTGACAGATTAAACACAAGAACTATCTCTTAATTGAAGGTGAACTAAGAAAGAACATATTCCAAAGCCATCTAGGAATTCTGTATGATCCAGATGTGAAAAACAGGCAATGTCAAGATATTGAAGAGCTTTTTATTTGTCAAGGCAATGGAGGAAATCACTGAGGATTTTGAGGATCAGAGGTGTTTTCTAAAAGATTAATCTGACAGCAAGAGTTTTTTCAGCTGACAAAAATGAAAGCAAGAGTCCTCAATTATTCAGCAGAGACCCCTCAAATAGAAATTTTTACTGATCTTCCTTTACAATTTGGCCCTGAATACCATTTGAGTTATCTGCATTTTTCAGAGCTTTTCACCAGACCCAGTCTAAATAATTCCTGTCCTAAAACAGTGAGCATTTTAGTGAGTGACCAATGAGCAAAAAACTTTTGTCCAAAACTGCCAAAGAAAAGAAGATAGTATTGGGAAATACTTGTCCAAAACAAAGAGTGCTTGCTGGTTTATCCAAGTGAGCTGAAAAGCACTCTACAAGGGCATGCCTCTCTCCAAACCTCAGTTTCCCTCTGTTTAAGAGTGGATGAGAATGGGTGACTGAGGATTGAACAAGAGAACAAGATGATTCAATGTCCCTTCTTCTGGTCTGACATTTGAGGAGAAGCCAGTTTTAGTATAACTTTGCTCTTCACCCTTGCTGTTTCCCTTTAATACTAAATGGGGCTCAGAAAAGTGAAAGGTGGCTGACCGGCAGCAATTGCTGCCTAGGACAACCAGCCCTGGGTTATTCTGGGCCAGCATCCTGGCACCAGTCTCCCTTTCTTCTCCTCATAGTAGGCAGTTATGAAAGTACCTAATGAGCCCTGTGCTCTTATGCATTTTAGAAATCTTATCTAATAGAGGCTCATGGAGTATAAATTAACCCCAAGGAGCAGAACTGCATTAATCCCTGTGGTGATTATGCATTAGCCAAAGAATTTTGTCACCTATTTTAAGCAGTTGAGCCCAGACTGTCTGGGGTGCTTTTCTACTTTGTCTCTGTTGCCAGTTATTTTTTTTGATCATTCCAGCTTGACTATTCCCAACCCCTTACATGCATCTCAGCTTCAGAACACTGAGAAGTTGTGTGGTGCAGTGGATAAGGTGGGGCTATGTTGGACAGACCCCTACCTCTCAGATTTGTCTAGTATTGTCCACATGACCTTGGTCAAGTTACTTCACTTCCCTGGGGTTTTGTTGTCCAAAGTCAGTGAGGATATTGGTGACCTTTTAGTGCTTGTGAGTTTAATAACTGATTATAGAGCAATGCATACATAGTAGGTCTTCATTCCCTGATAGTCCTTTCTCCTCTCTTCTTATCATCTTGCCTGAATACATGATCATAAACCTAGTAAAGAAAGGCACTTGGAGTGGAAATATCCAGAGAAGTTTCGGCTTCAAATTCATGCTACCTGGCTGAAAATAGAACAAATTAATATTCTGAATACATTAATGAGGTCTTTGAAATTAAGTAAAGAAAAAAACTCTACTGTACATTCATCAAAGGTGTGTTGTACCTAATGGAGGACTTTCTGGGAAAGAAACCAAGGCGTGACTTCCCCACATTGCCTACTGCTTCAAGTTTGAGTCATGTTATTTTCCATATCAAAAATTATAATTATAGATTTGTCTTGCAAGCAGGCAGAGCCTTTCTCCTGAGAAGTTCAGAAACACTGCTGCTATTCTAGGGATAGCTCAAGAGGAACAATTTAACTTCCATCCTCATTCTCTGAGGGATTTCACTGCACCCCTATTTCCCAGAATGAACACAGAGGCACAGAGTTGTGGGGCCTGTATTTCTCACTGCTAAAACTCACATCAGACACTTTGCTGTTCATAAAACTCTTTTGCAGATTTTGCCTATGAAAATTACAACAGTTCTGAATTGTAGATAAAATAGAGAAAGGATCATGCCTGCTTCACAACTGAGGACACTCAAGTTGGGAAGAATTCAGAGGAACTTTCCTGAAATCACAGTATTTTCTGTACCATTCTAGACAGTCATGGCCAACTGTCTCATTTTGTCAACTTCCTACTTATTCCCTAAATATTACATCATCAGAATATACTAAAAGCTCCTGAAAAGCCAAAATCTCTGGAACTGTGTTTAACAGAGAGAGCTCTTGAGTCTAAATTTTAAGCAATAATGAACCATCGTTGCCTAGTAATAGTAATAAGTAATAACTAGTAATAAGTTATTGAAAGATTAGTATATTCTATGTTAGTCCTCAAGGCAACCTGTGAGTTAAGCACTATTATTTTTTTCCATTTCACAGACAATGAAATGTGAAACTTGGATAGATCAAATGACACAACACCTGGTAATTCAAATTTGATACACAGCACTGGGTGTGACTCCAAGGTGTCTGTTCATTAATGCATTCATCATCAAATTCGTGGGATGAACACTCAACAGGCACTGGTTGTTAGCAGATATGGGGTTTGAGAATTGCTGCACTCACTCTAACTAGCTGACATTCATGAGACTCTAAGATAGCTGCAAAGATACATCGCGAAGAACAAAACAGGTATGCCTTGTTTTGAGCAACCAGTGTTTTGATACCCACAAAGATTTTCATCTGTTTGTTTTAGGACTTTTGTGAATATCCCTTTTCTTAGCATTTGAATTCTAGTTAGCTAACATTGTATAATCACAGACGCTTCTCTTTATAGAAAAATAAAAGCTTCACATGCAATAATGAGAAATGCAGCAAACTAGAATTCATCGAACCTCAATTCTTTATTTCTTACAATCCAACCCTGCCTGTATGTGCTCTAGAGAGTGACATTTTTTTATCTTGACACCTCATTAAAAAGGAAAAAGTTAAATTTGAGAACTTTATTTGGTAAAACAGATGCATAAATTATTTTGAGAAACAAGAATTATTTTTATCAGTAATAAAATAGCATAATATGTTTATGATTGTTATTGTTAAGTATACAGTTCAGTCTTGCACATATATACAATGTGGTTTAACCATAATAATAATAATATATTTTCAGAATCAAAAGTCCATACACATCAGTAACTAATTTTCATCTGCCTTCACCCTATTCAGTCCTTGCTAACTACTGATTTTCTTTCTGCCTTTATAAATATGGCTATGAAAACATATATATTCTTTTGTTACCCTAATATAACCAAGAATTGCTTTTTCATGCAAAATAAACCTATTCTACTAATTCCATACATTAGAACCAAACTCTAGACATTTTGTCTAAGACCACTCAAATACTAACAGAGGCATTATTCTGTTCATGGATCTTCTGACTCAAATTCGGGTTCTTTCTAATTCACAAAAGGCTTAAAATGATGAGAAAACCTTCTTGAACAAAATAAAAATCCACAAACATTAACCAGAAGCTCTAACATGATTACTTCAGATCTAATTAAGAAGCTCTGGAAAATAGGGAAGAATGTTTTCCATTTTAGCTTCAAAAAAATTGTCATTCAACCCCTCTCCCTTAATTGACCAACTCTTAATTGCTCTGCAAAGATTGAGTCCAGGACCTATCACTGACTTCTGAGAGATTTTAGTCCCCTGCATATTTCAAGCACCCCATCTCTAATAGGTGCATATATATATAATCTGCTTCACTTACATATGCAGCATTCATTGGAAATTGTGAAAAATTACTATTCACTTAGAGTTTTAAAAAGAACATGGATAGTATCAGAGTCCCTGCCAGGTCACTCTCAAGTTGAACAACCTCTCTGGGCCTCACATTCTTCACATTTAGAAATTTTCTTTCTATGTGAGGCACCATGCTCAATTCCGGAGAAAAGACTCCTCCTCTCATGGTGATGAGGACCTGTATGGACAAGGAAGATTCAAGGGCACACAAGATAAACACACTAGTACAACATGTACAAAAACACAGTACAACTTCTTATAGTAATATAGAAAATGTGTTTATATAGATAGCACTTGGGTAACTATTATGTGTTTAAGAAGGACTTTTCACTTTGGCATAATTCACATTGTGCCAGATAGTTCTTTAGTTAGGGTGTATGGTAAAATGCTAGTAAAAATGCTCTTGTTTAATACAGTTACTGGAATGTAAAAACCAATGGGGAAAGCACTATTTGGGAAACCAGTCTAGGGGCACAGACATGAGGATAGTACTTTCATTTGGCAGGTTTAGGTATTTAGAGAGTGGTTGGCATTGCCACACATATCACAGGGAACAGCTAGAATAATGTAGTTAGTACACACACAAATATAGGCCTGAGCAGTTAGTTATTGAGTTGAGGACAAACCTGATAGAAGAATGAACAAGCAAGAAGGGTAACAGGTTAGAGAATAGAGAAATGATATGGGACATAGTCAACGTGAAAGGAGGAGAGATTTTGGATTCAATTAACATAATGATAGAAAGATAAAGCCCAATTTCTCTTTTGTTGGAAGAGCTGTGTGTTCTCCTAGACATCTTTCTGTTGTTCCACATCCCAAGACATCTTTCTGCTCCACATCCCGAGAATACTTGGGATTCTGTCTGTATCTTCACTTCATAAACAATTATCTCTAAAGGAGAGAGTAGAGAAAAACAACGTTCTCCTTGGGTCCCATTAGATCTTGTCTTAGTGTCTGCCTTGCTCTCTCTACTCCCATCTGGAAAGCTCCCAGAGCTTGCTCCAGCTTACAGGGCATGAGGGCTGCTGCTGAATAGGACATGATGACTCACCCTGAGCAGATAATGAGCTCTGGTGACAAGGGACTGAAAGTCAAAAAGAAGTGCCACCTCTCCCATGACTGGGGCTTGGACCCACGGGCTCACTGTGGGATAGACAGTGAATGAGATTGACAGCATCTCAACTGACGATTCTCCCATTACCCTCAACCCTGCAGGGAAGTCTTTCTCTTTTAACTGTGCATTTTCTGTTTAAACAGTTACAATATTAAGTCCCTGGAGATTCCTTGACTTGGGCTGTCTTACTTTGCCTTTAAGTGCACTCTTTAACCCTGTATCAATACTTAAAATATCAAAATGTGATCGTTAATCCTTTCCATGAGTTCAGCCTACCCACACTACAGAATCTGCCTTGCCATTTAAAGTCAGTCATGAATAATTGCATGAGTTGTATGTAGTATGGCAGGGAGTATATTCTCTACAAGTAGAGTCTTTGCAGCTAAATAATTTAAAATGCCACATTGTTAAAACTAGGCAATAGTTCGGTGTGTGAGAGCATGTGTGAGTTTATGTGTGGTTTGTGACAAACTTTCATTAAAATTTTACCGTGCTGTGATCAGAAATTCTAGTTTAAAAGTCTGGAAATAACCTTTTGGGGTCAAATTCAAGAAGGCAATGCCACCACAAGACTATAGCTCTCAGCTTTCTTTTGACTACACCACTTAAAAGAACCAATTGGACCAGTGATATCAGAACTCCAAACATAGGCTTACTAAGCAGCTTTTCTGAAAATTTTGAAATAATATACTCCTTAGATTAACCTGAGAACCCATGACCCATACTGGCATTACCTGTAGATAGTATCTTTAATTGAAAAGCACTCTCCTAGGTAGGTAAGATTCTGGGTAAGATATTCACACTTTTATGATTGATAATGATCTCTATCCATTCCACATTATGGAATTAAAATTTTTGTTTAAATTTGGAGGCGGGATAGGGGTTACTCTTGGCTCTGCTCTCAGAAATTGCTCTTGGCAGGCTCAGAAGACCATATGGAATGCCGGGGATCGAACCTGGGTCTGTCGCTGGTAGGCTGTGTGCAAGGCAAATACCCAACCACTGTGATAAAAAAAAAAATTTAATTCTACAAAGAGAACTTTTCCTTGGGAACAGCTAAGACATCAATTAAATATATTACATAAAATAATATTAACTATATCGCTTCCCCCAAACCCTGATTACATTATTTGTGACTAAATCATCAGCTTGATGCCAAATAACAGCATCTTAAAGTTCAACAATTTCTCCTTTTACTAGAAAAAGAGTCAAAGAGAGATAAACACAGTCTATAAGAGATGAAAACAAACTTGATTTATTTTATTATTTTAACAGCAAACTCATCCAGGGGACTTTTAATATATTTTTCATTATTTCAGGTTTTACCTTTTTAAATCATGTCAGAATTGAAGATATCTAAGTAAAGAAGTTTAATTAGAACGTTGATAATCTGAGAGAGATACAGATGAAGATCTAAGGGCTCTTTATGTAAATTACTGGACCATAGAGAGAACCCCTTTAAAGGAAGTCCTTTATCTCTCACCCCTCCCAGAGGAAGACAATCTTCAGAGATTTTACTTTAGTTTCCTCTTTCCTTACACATCCCCTTATGTAAAAATGTAAAATGTAGCCCACTCTAGGCTTAGTTTATGTAAAAATGTAGGCTTAGTTAACATTAGGTAAGTATTTGTTTGTTATCCACCCTTCTTCCTATGATTCCTCAACAGTAAATATTCTACCTGGAGGACAGTAGGGGCTCTCTGTCCAGGAGGTACTGATCCCCTGATCCCATAATGTGTTTCTAATGTCTGTCTCTTTTTCAAAATCCTCATGGTGGTGACCTTGCATCAGGGCTGTTCACCTTGAGCTGGACTTGACAAAGTCATGCCAGTTTCCAATAGAAAAAAAAGACTAAATAGGCTAGCTGGCACAAAAATATGATACAATTATGAAGGTGACTGCAAATAGCTAATTTAAAAAAATAAGAACATAATAGTAAACTATTTTCACCTAATGTTAAGTTTTTCCTCCTCAAAATGACTCATTCAATAGAGAATTATGCAGTTGACTCCAACGAATTCAAAAATTGTCCAATAAAATGTAGACAGAAATAACACAGGTTTAGGAGAAAATAAGACCCAATATACTCTTCCTCTTTGTGGAACTAGCAAATATTATACATTCATGTTCCCATATCCCTAGATCAGGATTGAGAGCAACATAAAAAAAGCATGAAAGAAAAATAAACTTTTTATTTTATAATTCACTCTGATTTCAGGGTTGATTCTTAATACAGAAATACATAACCCATACTGGCATATTAAAAGTCACATCTGAATCAAAAAAGTTATGCAATTTGCTCTGAAAAGTCTATCACCATTCATGGAAACATCTTAAAACTTTAGTGCAAGATATCTATTAGGGTACATGATGTTCCCAAGACACATTCGCATATGATCAGTAACAGTACTGATGAAAGAAAACCACACAGATGTTGATGAACCTCATTATTCACAGAAGGATGATTTCACTGGTGTAATATAAGATATTACTACATGATCATGAATCTTAGCCCACATTAGATTGGACTAAAAGGTAAAAGGAAATTTAATATTGTGTATACTACTATGAGCCAGAGGCATTTTGTTCACTCTCATTGCGTTGTCTGAAAATCTAAAACTATTGCACATTTTATACATGGAAAAATTAGGACTCTGTTAGAAATTCTAAACCAAATCATCTTGAGCTAGATTAACAATTGCTTCCTTCCTAAACTTTTTTATAAAATATTAGCAATACAGGTAAAGTACCACCTGTTATGCACCTTTTTCATCACAACTATGCCAATGTTTATTAGAAATATGGAATATAAAGGCTCAAGCTAATAAAAATTAGATTGTCCTCAGAGTCATCCTATTTTCTACATCTGCAACATTCCAATTAGATCTAGATTGAAATGGTAAAAATTGTCAGCACTGGAATCATTCAATGGATACCACATTGGGTTTTCAGTAGTCTTCCATGGTTAAATGTCCCAAAATGTATAGGGCAAGATGCAAAAGATGCAACAAAAGTTGGAAATTAAATCTTTTCAACCTCATCTTTATAATAAAACATATTTCTAAGCCCAGTGAAGTGCCACTCAAATGATTATTAATTATATAGAGTGGTTCCAGACCTCTCCCATCTTTTCTTTATTCATGGCTCTTTGCTCAGGAGTGACTCCTGTTGCTATTATCTTATGTAAATATGTCGTGTCACAATACAAAAACATCTTCTGCACAACTATATTCATTGCAGCACTATTTACACTAGCCAGAATCTGGAAACAACTCAGATGTCTGACAACAGATGAGTGACTAAAGAAACTGTTCTACATCTACACAATGGAATTCTATGCAGCCATCAGGAAAAATGAAATAATAAAATTTTCCTATACATAGATGAACAGGGAAACTATTATGCTGAGTGAAATGAATCAGAGGAAGAGAGATAGACACAGAATAATCTCAGTCATCTGTGGGGTTTAAGAAAAATAAAAGACAGTATGTAAATAATACCCAGAAATAAGAAATAATAGAAATAAGGACTAAAAGGACCACAATATGAAGCTTACCACAAAGAGTGGTGAGTTGCAGTTAGAGAAATAACTACACTAGCAACTATCATGACAATAGTGGTGAGTGAGAGAAATAGAATGCCTGTCTTGAATACTAGCAGTGGGGGGAGGAGGAAGTTGGGGGGCAGTGGTTATGGAAAGGTTGCACTGGTGAAGGGCAGTTTTCTTTTTTATAACTGAAACCCAACCACAAACATGTTTGTAATCATGGTGCTTAAATAAAGATATTATCAAATTCAAAAAAGAAAAAAATCATATGTGGTGTCAGAAATCAAATAGGGTCAGCAGCATAAAAGGAAAGTTCCTTAGTCTGAGAATAAGTATAGTCTTCATTCATTGTGCTGGTGACGTATTTGAAATAATTGAAAGATAAGGAAAAAGCAGGGGAAAGAAGAGATTTTGAAGTGTAGGAGAATTAATATTAATTGATCACCTGGTGTACATTGCATTTCTTTCAGTCCTGTCAAGTCAGTCTTGCTAGATGGTGCTTCCATCACTATCATCAATTAGTAATGATCTTTGGAGGTTACTCAGATAAAAAAAGAGATGTACAACTTTTTTAAGATTGTAACTCCAGATCACTTGATCCATAATGGCCAAGAGAAGTTATATTGACTTAAACCATAATCTCATTGCAATAAGCAAGATATCCCAGTTCCACCCTTAAATTTATTGCTTACAACACATGTGTTTCTTCTACCTATGCTTAAGTGTCCATAATACTTTTCAGGTTCAGTTTATTAATTTGTCTTTGTTGAGTCAATGAGTATTGACTGAGAGTTTGGTCTGTAATAAGAACTACTGTAGGCATTATGAATAGTGCCAATTAGAAGTATGCCCAAAAAAGTGCTCTTTTATATCTGATATTCTAAAAGATTTGACTAATATTTAAAAAATCATATACAAATACACAGTGTTTTAGGAAATAGTAAATGTTATAGAGAATAAAATAGAGTAGAAGGGAGTTTGAGTGTTGGAGGGAAATAAAATGCAATTTAAAAAATAACACTCAGAAAAAAACTCACAATAAATATTACATTTGAGCAATGGTTTGAGAAAAATTATGAATAATTTTATGGGGGAAAACTGAAGAAATTGTTTTAGATAGAAACAAGACTATATAACTAGTGCCTCAGGTCTGAATGTGCTGTGTGTTCAAAAAATAGAAAGAAATCTATTAATGGGGAAAGTGGTAGTAATATAAGACTGGGAAGAGGAGGAAGTCATAGTCATGTGTGATTGAATCAGAAAAATGAAAGAAAATAAATTATCTTAGCCTTTTAGTCTCTGCTAGTCTGATAAGAGTTTAATAGAGTTGGAAAACCATTGATGAATTTTTGAAGGATGACATAATATGATTTGCATGTATACCAAATATGTTTTATTGTTGAGTTAAACTGAGACTATAAAATAGGACAGGTAGGAATAGGGATACAAACCAGAAGTTATTTAACCCAGGAAAATTTCCTGGGACATCTGTAATCTACAAGTTCTATTTATATGATATTTGTGAATTATTGTCATCATTTACATCATCTTTGTCAGTTATCAGGCCTGCGAGTTAGTCAGCATAAGAAAAGCTCTGCATGGGGCCGGGCGGTGGCGCTGGAGGTAAGGTGCCTGCCTTGCCTGCGCTGGCCTAGGACGGACCGCGGTTCGATCCCCCGGCATCCCATATGGTCCCCCAAGCCAGGAGCGACTTCTGAGTGCATAGCCAGGAGTAACCCCTGAGCGTCACCGGGTGTGGCCCAAAAAACCAAAAAAAAAAAAAAAAAAAAAAAAAAAAAAAAAAAAAAAAAAAAAAGAAAAGCTCTGCAACAACAACAGGCTGATGATCAGAACCTTACTGATCTATCTCAGTAAATAAATATTCCCATAGACTCCCTTGTCTGATGTGAATTAGACTGACTGCTTTGACCTTTCATTTGCATCCTCTGAAACATGTGACCTCCAAAGACATCGCAGAAAAGAAAGTAAAGACAAAAAATTTTAGAACTGTGAGTTTCATAAATGGCTATAGATTGAAGTTCTGAGACTGGCGATTCTCTGCCTACATCCATTTGGCCAGAAACCCATCATATGGTCCTGACCTAATTTCTCAGAAGACTGGGAAATGGAGAGCAATTCGTAAATATTTGATGTGTATCAACATTCTCTGCCACACATCTTTGTTTGGGGAATCAAACACATCAAGTTTGGGGTTCTTTTCAAAATATAAATATTACTAAACCTCTCTTGGGCTCATAATATGGCACTATACTTTTATTACATACATCATGTTTTTTAGTCCTCTTCTAAATGTCTTTTATTTTGCAAACATATAGTCTTCTCTATATTGCATTTCTTGTTTTCCTTTCAGTCAATAAAATCACTAGCACAATAGTAAATAACATTAAATTTTGTTTATTTTTTTGTTTTGTTTTGGGTCACATCGGAAGCACTCGGGAATTACTCGTGGCTCTTCTCTCAGAAATTGCCCTTGGCAGGCTCGAGGGACCATATGGGATGCTGGGGATCAAACCACTGTTTGTTTTGGGTTGGTTGCGTGCAAGGCAAATGCCCTGCCATTGGGCTATCTCCCCGGTCCCAGCATAAATAAATTTTAAAGTGTGAGAAACTTTCTTTAAAACTAATTCATAAGCATTGTCTAGGAATTTTGATTTTCAAACACAAACATGTCTTAAGTTTTGTTGTGAATAACAAATTTTTATTTTTCTAATTTTGGGGGCAGTGTATCACACCAAACTGTAATCCAGATTCTGTGCTAGGGGACCACGCCTGTGGTGTTCAGAGAAACATTTGTGAAATTGAGAAGCAGTCTCAAGCTAACTATAAGAAAGCCAAGTGCTTTACCCACTGTCTTATTCTTCTATCCCCAAACCACCATTTTAAGGAACTGATATAAATCACCATCAATATCCACTTTAGAGAATCAAGGTTTAGAAAACTCTGAAAGTGAGTATCAAAGTCCAGATTCAAACTCAGATTTGTGTCTAAATATCTGTGCTTCATCAAATAATTATGGATTATAATAATAAGGATTTTGAACAATCCTGTTGTTGTGATTATCTTTGTGTCTACCTATACTATGAAATCTAAACCAGAGCCTTGGAATCAATACTCAAGTTCCAAATTCCAGACCTTAATGATGTCTTCATGATAGAATAGCAGCTTCAGAAAATAGAGGGCCTAGATAGCTCTCTACTGACTCCAAGTTTCATTGATATAAATAAACTCTCAAGGTTTTAGATGCAATATTTCTGTCAAAAGTCTCTTTCAAGCATTTTATGCATCCATAGTAGACTATGAAATTCTCCTGGACAATACTCAGGTTTTATTCATCTCATAATCCACAGAATAATTGCAATTTTAAAGTGAGTCTCTGTATTATAAAAAGGCCAATGGAGAAAAAGTATATAATGGAAATAAGTTTAAATCCTGTCCAACGTCTGACCCTGGAAATTGAGCACATAATTTATGACTTCCTTCAACATTGGGCCAACACTATGTTAGATCTTATTTTGCAAAGAAAAATAAATTCCATCCATTGTCTCAAGCAGGTTATTACTGGACTCCAGAGTGCAGTGTTTCTATGTCATCATTCCTTACATACACATTTGTTCCCTATGCTACATAAAGTAGAATGTTATATCTATGTTAACACAAATATAACCATTTAAGCACTAATTTGTTTGTTTTGAAACCAATGAAAATTACAAGTCTTTTCTCTCCACATCCCCGCCAGCACTGTTTGTTCTCATTCTTTGTGATGTGTGCCATTCTCTGTGGTGTGAGGTGGTATCTCATTGTTGTTTTGATTTGCATCTCTCTGATGATTAGTGATGTGGAGCATTTCTTCATGTGTCTTTTGGCCATTTGTATTTCTTCTTTGTCAAAGTGTCTGTTCATTTCTTCTCCCCATTTTTTGATGGGATTAGATGTTTTTTTCTTGTAAATTTCTGTCAGTGCCTTGTATATTTTGGAGATTAGCCCTTTGTCTGATGGGTATTGGGTGAATAGATTCTCCCACTCAGTGGGTGGCTCTTGTATCCTGGGCACTATTTCCTTTGAGGTGCAGAAGCTTCTCAACTTAATATATTCCCATCTGTTAGTCTCTGTTTTCACTTGCTTGGAGAGTGCAGTTTCCTCCTTGAAGATGCCTGAAGTCTCAATGGACCCTTATCCACTGCTGGTGGGAATGCCGTCTAGTTCAACCTTTATGGAAAGCAATATGGAGATTCCTCCAAAAACTGGAAATCGAGCTCCCATACGATCCAGCTATACCACTCCTAGGAATATACCCTAAGAACACAAAAATACAATACAAAAATCCCTTCCTTACACCTATATTCATTGCAGCACTATTTACCATAGCAAGACTCTGGAAACAACCAAGATGCCCTTCAACAGACGAATGGCTAAAGAAACTGTGGTACATATACACAATGAAATATTATGCAGCTGTCAGGAGGGATGAAGTCATGAAATTTTCCTATACATGGATGTACACAGAATCTATTATGCTGAGTGAAATAAGTCAGAGAGAGAGAGAAAAACGCAGAATGGTCTCACTCATCTATGGGTTTTAAGAAAAATGAAAGACATTCTTGCAATAATAAATTTCAGACACAAAAGAGAAAAGAGCTGGAAGTTCCAGCTCACCTCAGGAAGCTCACCACAAAGAGTGATGAGTTTAGTTAGAGAAATAACTACATTTTGAACTGTCCTAATATTGAGAATGTATGAGGGAAATGTAGAGCCTGTTTAGGGTACAGGCGGGGGTTGGGTGGGGAGGAGGGAGATTTGGGACTTGGGTGATGGGAATGTTGCACTGGTGATGGGTGGTGTTCCTTTTATGACTGAAACCCAAACACAATCATGTATGTAATCAAGGTGTTTAAATAAAAAAAAAAAGAAAATTACAAGTCTTTCACAGTTGGATTTTAGGCACATAGTGACAGTGAATTAGGGCCATTCTCACAACCAGTGTTGACCCCTCCTCCACCAGAGTTCCCAGCATGCATTATACCTTCACCCGTAGCTCCTGGACTGCTACTGTAACATGTCCCTTTTCTGTATAGCTTGTTGTAGTTTATATTGATATATTATCTTGATTCTATTGTTGTTGACTTTGGTTTGGGTGTTTAGAGCTGAAATTTTTTTTTAATTTTTATTGTGGCCGAAGTGAATTACAAATATTTCACAGTAATATTTAAGATGCATAGTGACAATAAATTAGGGGCATTCCCGCCACCAGTGATTCCTCTCTTCACCCCTGTTCCCAATATCCATCCCATATCTTTCTCCTTTATCCCCCAGAATACTAGTGTAACTTGTCCCCACTTGTACAGTTTGCTGTGGTCTAGGTATAGATTCTGTTGTCATTGACTTGGGTTTGATGTTTAGAAGAAAAAGGTAACAAAACAACAAAAATAATGAGAGGGGCTGGAGAGATAGCATGGAGGTAAGGCGTTTGCCTTTCATGCAAAAGGTCATCAGTTCGAATCTGGTGTCCCATATGGTCCCCTGTGCCTGCCAGGAGCAATTTCTGAGCATGGAGCCAGGAGTTCAGGAAATTCCCCTGAGCACTGCCAGGTGTGACCCAAAAACCACAAAAAAAAAGACAATAACAATAAAAATACAAAAAACACACACACAAAAAAAAAAACAAAACCAACAACAAAAAGAATAAACAAAAATACCAAAGCCATAAACTATGAAAAAGGCCAAAAATAAAAGCCAAATCAGCAACAACATTAAAAGGTTTATGCTGATCTGTGCGGCATCTGCGGGCCTGATTTCCCCTGTGTGTGGCTTCATCTGCGGAAGGCTAGCCTTCCCAGAAGATGAGTTTTTCTGCCCAGAAAGGGAGGAGCCAGAAGAGCACGGCCGCACACATCATTTAACCATTGAATTCAACCACAACACGTAGAAAAACCCAAAATAAAAGTGTGACAATGGGGAAACGACGCAGGACAGCGCCAGACATAGAAAATGAAGATGGCAATTCTGATGACCAGAACATGGCCAATCAAGTAGTCAGTCTCTCAGATAAGGAGTTTAGAATCGCAATATGGAAGATGTTCACAGAACTCAAAGAAAGTATGAAAGAGAACACTAATAAGAATCAAGAGAATATAAAGATAGAAATCAGAAAACCCCAAACTGAAATTTTAGGTCAAATAACAGGGCTGAAAAACTCAGTAGATGAATTGAAGAAAAAAAAAATGGATGAGCTTTCCCACAGGTAAACAGCAGCTGAGGGTAGAATTGGTACACTGGAAGATGAGATGAATAACAACTCCACACAGGAGAAGAGATTGGAAAAAAGCCTTAAAGCAAATGATCAAACAATGGAAAAATTACTCAAAGAGTGGGAACAGATGAAAATAGAAGTCTATGACAAGCTCAACAGAAACAACTTAAGAATCATTGGAGTCCCAGACACCCAGGAAGAAAATCTCCAGGAATAGTAAACGGTCAAGAACATCATTAAAGAGAAACTACCAGAGCTAAAGAATACATGTGATCAAATCCTGCATGCCCAAAGAGTACCAACTAAAAGAGACACCAGAAAAAAACACCCCGACACATTCTAGTCACAATGATGAATCCCACAGAAAGACACAGAATTCTGAAAGCAACAAGATCAAAAAGAGGAATTACATTCAAGGGAATATCCTTGAGATTTACCGCAGACCTGTCACCAGAAACACTCAAGGCCAGAAGGCAGTGGTGGGACATAGTGACAAAACTCAATAAAATAAATGCTTCACCTAGAATACTGCACCCAGAAAAATACATGGCTTTGAAGAAAGAATACATGGCTTCACAGAAAAACAACAGCTCAGAATCTTTATAGACTCAAAACCAGTATTAAAAGAAAAACTGAAAGACCTACTTTAAGACAAGACTGACCAACAGACACACCAAACTTCGATAGAAAGATGGCACTAACTCCCAGGAAATTTCTTTCTCTCAATGTCAATGGACTAAATGCACCAGTTAAGAGACACAGAGTGGCTAAATGGATCAAAAAACGCAATCCAACCTTCTGCTGCCTACAGGAAACACATCTAAATAGTCAGAACAAACATAACCTAAAAATAAAAGGCTGGAGGAAAATCATCCAAGCTAAAAACACCCATAAAATAGCTGGAGTGGCCATACTAATATAAGATGATGCAAACTTTATACTCAGAAAAGTTATAAGGGACAAAGATGGACATTTTGTATCAATCAAGGGATATGTACATCAGGAAGAAATCACTCTCCTAAATGCATATGCACCAAATGAGGGGCCAGCAAAATATTTAATACAATTGTTGACAAATCTAAAAAATATCAATAACAACACAATAATTGTAAGGGACCTCAACACGGCTTTGTCAACACTTGGTAGGTCAACCAGACTGAAACCCACCAAGAATATACTAGACCTGAAAAGAGAAATAGAAGAAAGAGGCCTAGTAGATATATATAGGACACTCCACCCCAAAAAACCTGGATACACATTCTTTTCTAATGTGCATGAGACATTCTCCAGGATAGACTACATACTAGCACATAAAACATACTTCCATAATATCAAGAGGATAGAAATTTTGCAGGCTACCTTCGCTGACCACAAGGCCCTGAAATTATATGTGAACTACAAAGAGACACAGAAGAAAAACTTTAACATCTGGAAGTTAAACAACCTAGTACTGAATAATCAGTGGGTCTGAGATGAAATCAAAGAGGAAATCAAAACCTTCCTGGAAACAAATGACAATAGAGACACAAACTATCAGAACCTATGGGACACAACAAAAGTGGTACTGAGAGGAAAATTTATAGCTTTGCAAGCACACATCAGGAAAGAAGAAGGAGCATATCTGAATAGCTTAATGACACAGATCATAGAATTAGAAAGTGCTCAACAAAAGGACCCAAAAATACGGAGACAGAAGGAAATAACAAAGCTGAGAGCAGAAATCAATGAAGTGGAAACCCAAAAAACAATCCAAAAGATCAATGAAAGCAGAAGTTGGTTCTTCGAAAAAATAAACAAGATTGATAGACCACTGGCAAAACTAACAAAGAAAGAGAAGAGAAACTTGATAACTCGTATTAGGTATGAAAAAGGAGAGATCACTACTGATATGACAGAGATTCAAAGGGTAATCAGAAACTACTTTGAGAAACTCTACGCCACTAAAAATGAGAACCTGGAAGAAATGAATAAATTCTTGGACTCTTATAATCTTCCACGGTTGAAGGAAGAGGATGTAGCATATCTAAACACCCCCATCACTATTGATGAAATTAAAACGGTAATCAAATGTCTGCCCAAAAACAAAAGCCCAGGCCCAGATGGATTCACTAATGAATTCTTTCAAACCTTTCAAGAGGAACTACTACCAATTTTGGCAAGACTCTTTTATGAAACCAAAAAAACTGGAACATTTCCAAATAGTATTTATGAAGCCAACATCACCTTGATACCTAAACCAGACAGAGATGCTACGAAAAAAGAAAATTACAGACCAATATCGCTGATGAATGCAGATGCAAAGATCCTCAACAAAATCCTGGCAAATAGGATTCAATGCCTCATTAAGAAGATCCTCCACCGGGCCGGGCGGTGGCGCTAAAGGTAAGGTGCCTGCCTTGCCTGCGCTAACCTTGGACGGACCGCGGTTCGATCCCCCGGTGTCCCATATGGTCCCCCAAGCCAGGAGCAACTTCTGAGCACATAGCCAGGAGTAACCCCTGAGCGTTACTGGGTGTGGCCCAAAAACCAAAAAAAAAAAAAAAAAAAAAAAAGAAGATCCTCCACTACGATCAAGTATGTTTCATCCCAGGAATGCAAGGATGGTTTAACATCCATAAGTCTATTAACATAATACACAACATCAACAACAAGAAAAATAAAAATCATATGATTATATCAATAGATGCAAAGAAAGCATTTGATAAGGACCAACACCCATTCTTGATAAAAAAAAAAAAACTCTCAGCAAGATGGGAATGGAAGGAACCTTTCTCAATATAGTTAAGGCCATCTACCACAAGCTATTGCCAAATATTATCCTCAATGGAGAAAAACTAAAAGCCTTCCCTCTAAATTCTGGCACAAGAAAAAAGCTGTCCTCTCTCACCACTCCTATTCAACATAGCACTGGAAGTACTTGCTATACCGATTAGGCAAAAAAAAAAAAAAAGATATCCAGGGAATCCAGATAGGAAAGGAAGAAGTCAAGCTCTTGGGTTTGCAGATGACATGATACTCTACTTAGAAAACCCTAAAGACACCAAAAAGCTTCTAGAAACAATAGACTCATATAGCAAGGTGGTAGGCTACAAAATTAACACACAAAAATCAATGGCCTTTCTAGACACCAATAGTAATAAGGAAGAAATGGACATTAAGAAAACAACCCCGTTCACAATAGTGCCACACTAACTCAAATCTCTTGGAATCAACTTGACTAAAAATGTGAAGGACCTATACAAAGAAAACTATAAAACTCTGCTCCAAGAAATAAGAGAGGACACACGGAAATGGAAGCACATACCCTACTCATGGATTAGCAGGATTAACATCATTAAAATGGCAATACTCCCCAAAGCATTGTACAGATTTAATGCAATCCCTCTAAAGATACCCATGACAATCTTCAAAGAAGTGGATCAGGCACTTTTGAAATTCATTTGGAACAATAAACACCCTAGAATAGCTAAAACAATCATTGAAAAAAAGAATATGGGAGTAATTACTTTCCCCAACTTTACACTTTACTACAAAGCAATAGTTATCAAAACAGCATGGTATTGGAATAAGGATAGGCCCTCAGATCAGTGGAATACTCAGAGAATATTCCCCAGACATACAAACACCTAATTTTTGATGAAGGAGCAAGAAATTCTAAATGGAGCAAAGAAAGCCTCTTCAACAAGTGGTGTTGGCACAACTGGCTAGCCACTTGCAAAAAATTGAACTTAGACCCCTCATTAACATCATGTATGAAGGTAAAATCCAAATAGATTAGAGACCTCGATATCAGACCCAAAACCATAAGATATATAGAACAACACTTAGGCAAAACACTCCAGGACATTGAGACTACAGGCATCTTCAAGGAGGAAACTGCACTCTCCAAGCAAGTGAAAGCAGAGATTAACTGATGGGAATATATAAAGCTGAGAACCTTCTGCACCTCAAAGGAAATAGCTCCCAGGATACAAGAATCACCACTGAGCCAGAGAAACTATTCACCCAATACCCATCAGGGAAGGGGCTAATCTCCAAAATATACAAAGCACTGACAGAACTTTACAAGAAAAAAAAAAAAAACATCTAATTCCATCAAAAAATGGGGAGAAGAAATGAACCAGACACTTTGATAAAATTGAAATACAAATGGCCAAAAGGCTCATGAAAAAATGCTCCTCATCACTAATCATCAGGGAGAGATGCAAATCAAAACAACGATGAGATACCACCTCATACCCCAGAGATTGGCACACATCACAAAGAATGAGAACAAGCAGTGTTGGCAGGGATGTGGAGAGAAAGGAACTCTTATCCACTGCTGGTGGGAATGCCATCTAGTTCAACCTTTATGGAAAGTGATATGGAGATTCCTTCAAAAACTGGAAATTGAGTTCCCATATGATCCAGCTATACCACTCCTAGGAATATATCCTAGGAACACAAAAATACAATACAAAAATCCCATCCTTATATCTATATTCATTGCAGCACTGTTTAGCATAGTAAGACTCTGGAAACAATAAAGATACCCTTCAACAGATGAATGGCTAAAGAAACTGTGGTACATATACACAATGGAATATTATGCAGCTGTCAGGAGAGATGAAGTCATAAAATTTACCTATACTTGGATGTAGATGGAATTTATTATGCTGAGTGAAATAAGTCAGAGAGAGAGAAAAACGCAGAATGGTCTCACTCATCTATGGGTTTTAAGAAAAATGAAAGACATTCTTGCAATAATAATTTTCAGGCACAATAGAGAGAAGGGCTGGATGTTACAGCTCACTTCATGAAGCTCACCACAAAGAGTGATGAGTTTAGTTAGAGAAATAACTACATTTTTAACTATCCTAATAATGAGAATATATGAGGGAAATAGAAAGTCTGTCTAGAGTACAGGCGGGGGTTGGGTGGGGAGGAGGGAGATTTGGGACATTGGTGATGGGAATGTTGCACTGGTGATGGTGGTATTCATTACATGACTGAAAACTAAACACAATCATGTATGTAATCAAGGTGTTTAAATAAAATATATATTAAAGAAGGGTTTATGCTGCTTTATTTTTTTTTTTTTTTGCAAAGGCAGAGTATTGGGGAAGGTAGATGGGGCATTCCCTTGGCCTAAGAAATTTCAGATTTCTCCTCCCTTGAAGCATACTGTCATGAGACCACTACAGGCTCCATTATGCTCTTTTTCTCTCCCCGAGGTCTTTTTTATGGTGCCAGGCATCTTTTCCACAGTGTTGTAAATGATATAATCAGGCCTCTCTAACTCAATAGTTTGGTATTTATACAGATCATAGGACAAAGCCTAGGAATAGTCTTTTTCTATGGTTCAAGAAGTTCTGTTTCATCACTGTTGTTGTAGCCAAACTTTTATTATTTGGTATCTTGGTTTTTTCCACAAATCCTAGGACAAAACCTGGAATAGAGTTGAATAAATTTTTTTAAATTATGATTCCAAAAGTTCTATTCTGTCGTACTTGTCACAATCAGACCTCTGGGATTGGAGATCATGGATTTTGTACTGATCCTAGGCTAAAGTCTTTTTTTATTGGTCCCAGGGTAAGTACTGCCCAGTCTTGGCTGTCAATGGCAGTCTTCAGTAGTTGGTAACTATGGTCTTTGCATAGGTCAAAAGGTGATGTGTCTTCTAATTTTCTCTTACCATTAGGACATTCTGCTCTTGGATTAAGTTATTGCCATTTCCTCTTTGTCAGGATTAGAGCTGACCAAGTTTTATTTTCACTCAGTTTATATTTTATTTATTTTCACTGAGTTTATATTTTCACTCCTGAGACTGCTTGGTCCCTGGATCCCATCAACTTTTTTTTCTATTCTCAATTTTAGAGAACATAGAAATATGAGGTAGAACAAGATGATTCATGTTCTATGGTTCTGTAAATAAGGTGGGAGCTTCTATCTGGAAGCTATAAATAAAATTAAAAGAAGAAATATAAAAGGGGAAAGATGTGGCTGTTTTTCTGTATAGGACAGTAAATGTTGGGAGAAATTAGAAAGGAAATTCCCTTGGCCTAAGAGATACAGTAAGCACTGATTTTTTACTCAGATTATACAAGACCTTTCCATTATTTTATGTTGCCCTCCACTCTTAATTTTTTCATATGAAAAATAGTGTGTTGAACTGAAGAACATCTAAAGCTTTTATCTTCAAAATCCTATGCAAATCTATTGAATGTCGTGCAGAGGCCACCTTATTTATTCAAATCTAGACATGAAATACTCCTAAGTATAGACATATTTACTGTAGACAGGAAGAACTGAATAGAACTCAAGCTGTTCAAATTTCATTGGACATGGCCAAGCACGATTTTCTTGCAAAAATTCTGGATAAGATTTTTTAAGCTTCTAAAGAGACTTTAAAGACTTTTTGGACACTGATATTTACTTGTATGCCATATGGTTTGAATTTAGTAGGAAGGAGTCAGGAACAGACAGGATGAGCTGCGTGTGCCAACACCCAGTACTTTTAAAAGTTTCAAGATAAAATGGATGGTTCAAAAATGCTCTCCAGATTTGGGAAATAATGAGTATGTTAAAAATCCTGAAGAAAATGTGTGTGCTGAAAGAAATTATTCTAAAACTTATTGGTTTATATCAGCACTCATTCACTTGTTTATTATACAGCCAGCCACTTATTAGGCACCTGGTTGGTTACTGAACATTCTTCATCTTCATAGGTTTGGCTATAATGGCATATCTTCACTTCACAAGGACTGTCATGGATCATAGCCCAAGATTATTTAAATGTTGGTGACAGGTATCCCAAAAATGTAAGAGAACCAATGAACATTTGCTTCCCAAATCTATTAGGAATAGATAGAATAGCTTTTATCCCATTGGTAAAGCAAATCAAAGTCACTTCAGTTCAAGGGGCAGAAAAAATGCACCCTTTTTTGTTCTGAGGCCATACCTTTGGTTCTAAAGGGCCTATTCCTGGCTCTATGCTCAGAGATTACTTCTAATAGGGCTAAAGAAACCACATAGAGTGCCAGGAATTGAACTCATGTAAGCTGTGTGCATGGCAAGTGCTTTATCCACTATAATATCTCTCCAACCCCAAGATTCTACATCTAAAGTAATAGCTAACAATGGTTGTATAATATGCAGATATGATAATGCAAGAAATTTTATGATTAAATGTGTTTTCTTCTAGTTTAACAAATACTACCATCTAGATATATGGGGAAATTTGTTTAAATTCATTGGGGGACTTTTTGCTTAGGAGTGTAAAAGTGGGAATGAGGGGAAGTGTTGTTATGCATAAGTGATTAGTAAAGTGTGAAAACTATTTCTATTGGGGAAAATGGGCATTGCCTGATGGTGCTACTGGCATCTTACTGACTCAGTGCTCAGGGATCAACTCTGCTGGTATTCAAGGGATGATTCACAGTGTTGAGGAATTAAACTGGAGTCTGCTGCATTTACACAAGTGCCTCACCCACTGACCATGTCTGTGACCCAGAACCACCATTTCTAAGTATTTAAGGATATTTCATATATAAGATATATAAAATAGTTTGAGACAAAATATGATTAATGGGCACAAGCACATGATACAAAAAGACCATTTGAATCGGAAAAACTGAGAAAAGTAAGGAGAAAGGGAAAAGACATTAAATATCTATAATGAATGAGAAGAGAATAAAAAAGAATTTTGCTTTTTTATTCAATGCTCTCAAAATGCCTTCCCTTCTATATTAAAGATAAGGAGGGATAAAGTGAAGTTAATAAAGTTCATAGAGCTAAGAATTAATAATCTAGAATTTACGCTGAAATCTCTGATACCAAAACTGTGCTCTTTTACAACTGTATGAGTGCTTTTGGAGTCTTTGGGATCAAAGGAACAGTGGTGAACTCAGGATCAGTATGAAGAAACATACTTGGAGCAGCACAGCCAAGCTTGGAAGTACCTTAGCAATTTTCCTTCATTTTTACCATTATCTATTTCTAGCCATTTTTTTATTTCCTTATCTCTCTTTCCCCTAGAAGTCAGGAATCAAATACTCAATATTATTTTGTATGTTTTATATTTTACATATAACTTAATGTTAATTTGTGCTGTTAAAAATACATTTATTTTCAGGGCCGGAGAGATAGCATGGAAGTAGGGTGTTTGCCTTGCAAACAGAAGGATGGTGGTTCAAATCCCGGCATCCCATATGGTCCCCCAAGCCTGCCAGGAGTGATTTCTGAGCATAGAGCCTGGAGTGGCCCCAAGAGCTGCTGGGTGTCACCCAAAAATCAAATACACAGACACACATTTATTTAACCCTGAACATATGTCATGGGGTTTCGACTAATGTGATCAAACATCGACTGTCCAACCCCAAACCCCAGATCCCAACCTTAAACTGTCACAGTTCTGTGTAGCAGCACCAGGAAGTAAACTCTTCCTAGGGGAGTCCCTAATACACTCTGATACCAACTTGCCCAGGGTAGGTTCATATGACATCTTGTCAGGGCTGAAGCGATAGCACAGTGGTAGGGCCTTTGCCTTGCATGTGGCCAACCATGGACAGACCCTGGTTCAATTCCTGGCATTCCATATGGTCCCCTGAGCCTGCCATGAGTGATTTCTTATCACAGAATCAGGAGTAACCCCTGAGTGTTGCTGGGTGTGACCCTCCCCACCCAAATAAAAAAACATATGACTTCTTGTCAACAGGGAAATAGCAAAAACTTCATCTAAGGTCAGGTTGCCCTACCTCATCAACTAATAGTGAGATGAAATCAGAAGACACTCCATCCTTTGATGTGTACAAAAGCCAAGATCACTAATTACAGAAGACTGACTACAACAACCTATGTAGAACAACTGTTCCAGAACTTCTGGAACCTTAAAGAAAGACTCTATAGTAGACTTCATCCTAGGATCTGTGTAAAAACCAAGATCTCCAATTACAGAAGACTGACTTTGACAACCATAATTGAGCAAGACATTTCCTGGCACCATAAAGAAAGACCTTGGGGTTTGACAATGAACATGTCCAGAGCCTCTAGTTGGTCTCATAACAGTATGCTTCAATGATAGAGACACCCCATATCTCCTAGGTTAAGGGAATTTCCTTTCTAATTTCCCCAATACTTACTGTGTCTATGCAAAATAAAGGAAACAACAACAAAAACCTTGCCACATAAGTCCCCCCTTTTTTCTTCTTTTCTTTCTCTTTCTTTTAAATTTATATTTATAGCTTCTAGACAGGGGCTCCCACTGGCTTTCTTTCTTTCTTTCTTTTGTTGTTGTTGTTGTTTTGCTTTTTGTTTTTTGACAGAAACATAGAACATTAATCATTTTGTTCTGCATCATATTTCTATGTCTTCCTACAAATTGAAAAAAAAAGTAAATAGTGTGGCTGGAGCAGTGGTGCAAGTGGTAGGGCATTTGCCTTGCATCCGCTAACCTAGGATAGACCATGGTTCGATCCCCTGGCATCATGGTCCCCCAAGCCAGGAGCAATTTCTGAGTGCATAGCCAGGAGTAACCCCTGAGTATCACTGGGTGTGGCCCAAAAAGCAAAAAAAAAAAAAAAGAAAAGAAAAGAAAGTGGATGGTACCAAGGCAAAGCAGTTTCATAAGCACTGAGTGGAAATAAAAAAAATGACCATACCTAAATACTCAATCTAAAAGTCAACGACAAGAGAATCAAGAGATCCAAACTACAACAAGCTATACACAAAAGGAACCTCTTACAGTAGCAGACCAGGTGGCTCAGAGTGGAAGTATGGAATGCATGCTGGGAACAGTAGAGCAGGGAAATTAACACAGGTGGTGGGAATTGCCCTAATTCACTGTCTCTATGTACCTTAAATATAACTGTGAAAGACTTGTAATTCAAATATAAATAAATAAACAAATAAAATGAAGTGGAAAAATACATTAATTTTATATTGTTAATCCTTTTCTTCACAGTCTTTTTAAAGAATCTCTGAAAGTCATAAGAGAGACCTTTATATTGCCATTTCTAATCCTCACCAAAACCCACTGAATTAGTACAGTTATTAACATTTTTGTGACGAAAAACTAAGGCTCAAAATTCAAATCCATGTCTATAAATAAGACTAATATAAATACTTTTCTACTATACTGTGTTCTCTATGGGGGAATAAGTATTAGAAGTCTCAGAGGAAGTATAAAAGATTATTCTGAGTGAGTCTTGTTTAAATTATATCACATTGTTCAAGAAAGTGCGATGCATAATATATGAAATCCAAATTGTTACAAATGAATTATATGTGATTATTCTAACTACTACCTTCAAAAAGTTTCAGCAAGTTTTAAAACACTGTTATAGAAAAATTTAAACCTATTTAAAAATAAAGCAAAAATGTATAGAAAACCTGCAGATACCCATTATCCAGTTTTGACAATTTTAACATATCATCAATCTGGTCTGTCTTATTTTCTATTTGTTTCTTAGAGATCACTCTGTGCTTTATAATGCTCTGCTTCTGCTTTCCCCAAATTAATAATAAGTATTTGGAGCAAGTAAATATCTCTCCGCATCATATGGAATAAACTCTTCATATGTAAAGGAGAAGGGTAAAGTTAAGAGACAGTACTCAATGTGATGGAGGACACATTTAAAGATAATTAAAAAGTAAGGATTAGAACCAGGGTCTCATATCTCCATGTTAAAAGCTTTCCCTATGTGCTAACCTCCTCTAAAACTTCAGCATGCGTACTTGGTGCCAATCCTCTACGTATTCACTGCATCTCCAGAGGAGAAAGAGAAGGTCAGTTCAGATTGAGTCTGGCTTCTGTCCCATAGGTTCAACGGACTGTCATCCATGCCCTCCTCTTACCTCCTTACTCTTTCAAGGGTCATTAACCAGCCAAATATGTTCTCTCTGCTAAACTTTGGAATTCAAAATAACCACAACACCCATTTATGCCCACCTTCAACAGCTAGTGTCCACATCTGAGGTCCCACCCAGCCTACCCTCCCTTCATCAACTGAAATTTCTTCATCTAAAAACTTGGTCACAAAGTCTAAAAACTTGGACACAAAGTCCTACTTAAAAAGACATAAGAAATTTTATAAATATTCCTCTACCAGATGGTTCCAGTGGCATATTTCCTGGTGAGAAATTGCATTTTCGGATGAATCCAAATGACTGGGAGTTTTGGTAATACATAAAAATGTCATTTTAGTGCATAATTGAGAACCCGTAGAGAAACATGGTGACTTGCCTTTAAAAATAAATAGTTCTCCTCTACCCAAGACCTCCCTGCCAGTCTCAAGAAGGTCAGAGTGTGTGATGAAAAGGCACCCAGGAACCCACACTCCACAAGAAAATCTCAAAAGACAATGGGAAAAACTATAGTTCCATCATAAGGATAAGCCTTGTATAATACTACCTCTTTACCAACTCTTCCCCAAATATAAGGTAGTCTCCTGCATCAGTTTTTTTCTTTAATTACTTTTTTATTTCATTTTTTCATTTTTATTAAAAAAACTTTTTTCTTTATACATATATTTTTATCTCTATTTTGCTCTTTTTTGGGGTGTGTGACTTGCTTCTGTTTTCTTCTCTTTCTACCTCCAAATGCACCAGCAATATAATGTAGCACCATTTCTTCCTGCAAAGGCACACTAAAAAAGGGGTAAGGTTATGTATAAAAACAAGCTCTTATCACTAGGGATAAGAACTCATACTTTTTTACACACAGGTGCATCTCCCACTTTGAATATATGTCATGTGGACCCAACTTAGTCCCCAGGTGATTAGACACCGACCGTCCAGCCTGGAACCCTGTATCACAGGCATAGAAACTACACAGTTCTTCACAACAGCTACAGGAACCAAATCCCATCTGGGACATCCTTAATACTGCTCAAACACCAACATGGCCCAGCTCTAATATGATATCCTGACAAAGAGGAAATTAGGAACAACCTGAACTAAGAGTAGGTTATCCTACCTCACCAGCTAACGATAAGACAAAATCAGAAGACTTGTCACCCTTTGGTCTGTGCAAAAGCCAAGATAGCGAGCTACAGATGACTGGCTGATAGAACCATGACCAGACAGTATGTATCCTGGAACCAATAAAAAAGCCCTAGTCTAGTGTTTGATCTACAACCTGCACAACAACCATGATCTCTAATTCCAGAGGTTTGACTGAGACAGTAGCAACTGAATGGGTCTCCTGGTAACATAACAAAAGACGCTATCTCAGGCTCCATCCTAGGATCAGTGCAAGGACCAAGACCACCAACCACAGAAAACGGATTAAAATGACACTATGGGAACAGAACTTCTAGAACCACAAAGAAAGACTTCACCATAAGTTCCATCATTGACCAGTGCAGAGACTGAGATCTCTAGATACAGAGACCTGACTTTACCACCCAGGATGGAGCAGAAGTCTCCAAAATCACCAACGGGAGAGAAAATGAACTAGAAAGGACTCTATAGTTAATCCCATGACAATATACTCCAAGGATGGAAAAACCCTGTATCTCTTAGGCTAAGGGAATTCTTTTTTGAATGACCCCAATGTTTTCTATGCCTCTGCAAGAGGGGGAAAAATTAAAAAAGAGACAAAAAGTACAAAATGATCTTTTTTTTATTCTATCTAGTTTTTGTCGATTTCTTTGATTTGGTGTGGATATTGAATTGGTAGTATCTATTTTTTTTTTCTTTCTTCTTTTCTCTTCTGTTTTGTGCTCTGTCGTGTTTTTTATCTCAAGACCGTGGCAAGTATGTGGTGCCTACATTTATTGCTGAAGTGCCCATTGGATATTTTATTCGATACTTCTTTTTATACTGTTGTGATGTTTCACCTTCTTTTTCCCTTCGTCTCTCGAACCGAGGATGAGAGCCTCTAGAAGGACTCTGCCCATTTTCGGCATATTTGATTTTTACCCTATCTTATTACTTTTCTCTTCTTCAAACAAAACCACATAACTTTAATTATCTAGTCCCACCTCCAAATTAGAGGGGGATATAATGGAGGTACCATGACCAAACAGTTGTAAGATCACTAAGTAGTTAGCTAGACACAGAGGGGACCACTCATTCTAGCAACCCCAGGGGTGAGGGTGGAGGCTATGGGAGGCAGGACAGAAACGGGGGGTGGAGGGAGGACAATTCGGTGGTGGGAATTCCCCTGACTCAATGTTAATATGTACCTAAAATATTACTGATAACGATATGTAAGCCACTATGATTAAAACTTTAAAAAATCAATACTTCTGGAAACTCTAAGGTAAGGATCTTTTAGATGGAAACATTGCTATTCACAACAGTCATCGAGACTGGAATGTCTAGTATAAATGCAGAACAGGCATTGTATTTCATAGGCACAAATTTATTTAATCTTTTCTCTAAATATATAGGCTAGGGGACAGAGAGATAGTATGGAGGTAGGATGTTTCCCTTGCATGCAGAAGGACAATGGTTTGAATCTCATCATCGCCTATGGTTCCCCAGGCCTGCCAGGAGCGACTGCTGAGCATAGAGCCAGGAGTAGAACCTGAGCACTGCCAGTGTGACAAAAAAATATATATATAATATATATAGTAAAATATATTTAATATATATAATAAGATATATAAGATGTATAGCCTATATACAGGCTAGATATCTCTATTTTACTCGCTGTGAAGTAACTAAGACATAGATGCATTAAGTAATTTTCTAATAATACTGTAGAAACTTTGAAGAGGAAGTATAATAGGATACATATTAGGACCAAAATTTGCGCAGTATGAACCAGAATGTAGTGAAACCACTATTCTATAGACCAGAAGGATAATAATATGTGTCAGGGAGATCTTTGGAATGTGACTAGGTCTTTTAGGCAACATTTATTCCGGCACTGTCACTTTATCTAAAGATTATTTTGACAATGCGGTTACTATTTTGCCAATGGAAAAAAAAAGCAAAGTTCTTAATACTATTTTCACTTCTTGACTCGTGCCCCATGGAGACTAACAATAAAGAGGATAACTCTATGCCCTGCTTTGTACAGGACAGTACTCATTTATCCTAGCATACTTGGTAATTGTGCCTTTTCAAAAAAAAAAAAAAAACTTGGGGAATGAAAAATTTTAAAACTAAGCCATTTTTGTTAAAGTTGATGGAACCTGGGGTCAATTGGTCTCAGGAGCATTGAGTGAAAATTTAAAAAATGGTCAAACCTAAATACCCAAACCAAAGTCACTGACAACAGAATCAAGAGACCCAAACTACAACAAGCTATATACAAAAGGGTCCTGTTACATTAGCAGTCCAGGGGGATAAGGGTAGAGATATTGGAGGTATACTAAGAACTATGGTGGAGGGAGGTGGTGGGAATAACCCCAATTCAATGTTACTATGTACCCGAAATACAACCACGAAAAGACTTGTGATTCACATTGGTCTCAATAAAATTTTTTAGAAAAATAAGCTGCTTTTTAATGGCTTATCTGCATGAAGAGCAATAAATTCTTTCTGCAAAATTCCTCCCTCTCCAACATTGTTGGAAAGCTTTTAATGAATAGTATGAAGTAAAGACTTAACTAAAGTTAGGGCATGCAGAGAGATTTCCTGTTTACTCCTTCCACTCTCTTACCTGCAACCTCAACTAGTGGTGGTAGAAGGGCTGGTTTTGAGTGAAAGTTACAGACAGAAAGGAAATAACTGAAGGGAAAATAAGAAATCAGACCAGGCAGTTTGCTTTTCCCTGGCTCCGTGCCTGAATTCATTAAACATCAGGGAGTTAACACTCCCACAGCAAATCACCTGATGCCTCTCTATAGCTAAGGTGACCCAGATTTCTTCCACCTTCAGACTACTTTACACGTCATGTCCACCATCATTCTGAAAATCAATGACAACTTTTCTAAAATGACATTCCCAACACCCATCTCATTCTTAGAGACATGGTATCAAGGAGACTGAGAAGAACAAACCAAGATAACTTTGAAATCCCAGAGCAACTGTTAGAAGTAAACCTTCATTTCTCAATGAAAACTCAGGGCAATGGAGTGACTAGTGAGAGTAACAGCTGTGATCTTGCTCATCTGGAGGTGAATCTTGTTCTTTTCACCATGTAACTGTATGTTCCATTGCACCAATTTGGAGACTAACACTCAGGGAAATCTCAAGATGTCATTTATGTGACGAAAAGTAAAGTCACTGAGTTCACCTCATTAATTCTATTAGGAAGGAGCAATGGTTGCTAGTATGTTCTTATATTATACTTGTTGAAGTTATTACAGATTGACAGATCTCTGTAAATAGAAGCCCCACAACTTTTCCTAGCCAATTTACAGAACGGAAGCAGGGCTAAACCAGTGCTTTTCTTCCTTCTTTAAGGGCGATGCCCAAAGCCTTCCCAAAGTATGATTACCAAGATATGGCAGTATCAGAATTCAGAATCTGAGAGTTTGATGGTCCAAGTAGCTGCATACCCTCAGCTAGTTTTTAAGCTCTATTTGCTCAATCACATGGTATGTAAAATTGAAGGCAATTTACATTCAGGCATTATAAAAATAATGTAATAAAATTATCTCAGAGAAGTGAGAAAATTCAACACATGGGCTGCCCATTTTAAAAAAAAACACAACAAAATAAAACTCATGGGTTCCTCACATGTTCTCTTCCTCTCATTCTCTTTCTACCTCTCTCTGTCCCCCTCTTTCAATGTTCAGTGTCTCTCTCTTTTTTCTTTTTGTTCCTATCTTCACCTTTGACCCTGTCTATCTGTCTCTCCCTTCCACCCTCTTTTCTCCCTCTATCTCTCTCTCATGACTTCTCAATTACTCTCTCCCTGTTTCTCTGGGCAATATCTTCTCTTTGTCTTTGTCTCTTTCCCTTTCTCTCTGTGTCAGTCTGCCTGCCTCTCTCTCTCTCTCTCTCTCTCTCTCTCTCTCCCTCCCTCTCTGTGTGTGTGTGTGTGTGTATTTCTCAGCATCACTCTCAACCTTTGCCCTTTCCCCACCACCATTTTCTGCCCTAAATACTGAGAGCCCTCTTGCAACTATTTAAAGTGGGCTTCTAAAGACATAGTCTGGGAAGTTCTACTAATTTCTCCTGTGAAAGAGAAATATATATTTACTGTGTCAAACTATTGCATTTTTGAGAGTTTGTTTCCTATGTATCAAATGTGTCAGTTACTGCTAATGTCAGGAGTGTTTTGAAACAAACTGCTTCAACATTTAATGACTGCTATGAACATGTATGGGGTTATCCAGACTCTCATGTTGAAAATATAACCCTCAACTGGCTGGTACTGGATTATGAGAGCATGAGGGTAGAGCCTTCCTTGTGCTGTTAGTGCCTATAGGACATCAGAGAACAGGAGAGACACCAGAGAATGCTCTCTCCCTGCTCTGTTTGCTCTTCCATGTGAGAACACATCAGAGAGAGGTCTTATTAAAAACTGGTCATTCTGGCACTGAGCTCAGGATTTTTATCTTCTGATATTTTATTAGTATATTTCTTCTCTTTGAGCCATGCAGACTATGACATTTTTAATTGAGACCCAAACTGACTAAGACAGTAGCTTAAAACAATGGCCATGTATGGCATCTCACAAATTAGTGAATTATGTGTGATTTGACCTATCCTAACAGCTTTATTTGATCTCAGCTGGACTCTTATCTGATGTCAGTTGTCATGCTTACTATATACTGGATGGTCTAGACTGTAGTGGGACTGGCACAATTCTACTTGATTATAATGTGACTTTTTATACCCCAGCAGTATTACAGAAGCTGGGTCTCATGGTGGTGGGAGGAATCCAAAAGATCTTACAGAATATGTGTTATCTCTTGATACCTATGTTTAAGTGACTGACATCATATCTGCCACATTCTATTAATCAGAGAAAGTCACGATGTTCTCCATGTTCCTGAAGCAAGAAAATAGAGACCATCTCTTGAGAGAAAGGACAGCAATATCACGGAGTTCATGACTTAGAACTGAGACCATTTTTTTTAATAAATGTAGAGCATCTAGTATCGCTTTAACTAATGGGGTCACCAACAAACAGTAATAATAGAGTTGTGAGTCAATCTCAAGCCCAAAGTCAAAATTGGAACCCTTTTTAGAATACCATCTTACTTGAGGTGAAAAACAGGCAGCCTTGATGAAACCAAAAAACATCTTACTGCAAAAATCCTAAAGTCAGCAAAAGGGTGGAAAATTTTTGTTCTCCCCTCATTAATCCTACGTATCTTCAAGGCTGCTGAAGAGATAGCAGCAGCTTTGTTTTGATACTTTCCAGGATTAATTCTTCAGGCTTAGAGTTACCTTTATAATTAGTTCTAATTAGAAGCATGTTTCATGTTAGGTCACAGCAAACTAAAAATCGAATAATTTTCAAAGGATCCAAGAGTCAGTGACAACAAAGCAGCACCAGGATTACCATGGTGATGGCTATTATATTTTCCTGAGCTGTCAGAGAACTAGCTTTGGATTCCAAATATGGGCAAATCATAACAGAAAGGTAGAACCTTCTGTGCCTTCAGTGGGCTGCTTAGACCTATTTGTGGAGGGGGTTATAATTAACTTCATTTTTGGGGAGAGATGGCCCCATTTATCCCTAAGATAAGCAAGTTTCTTTACTTCTCAAGCCACAAAGTCTCATTAAAAGTTATAAATATTCCTAAAATCTCCCCCCCTTTACCCTTCTCTGCAATTTATCAGAGAATATATGACTTAGATACAGGGTGGTGAGTTATCTTATCTAATCTAGCTCTACCAACTTCATACAAGGGAAAACAAAAATCTCAGAAAGAAAAGTTATTTATCCAGTATTTATAGAGTGATTAAACAGCAAATCCAAAATAAGGACCAGAAAAACAAACTATATTACAATAATTGATATATGCTTTTTAGGTTTCTCCTGTTCCAAAGTCTGGTCATAAAATTACTATTTTGCAATAGAATAAATATTCAGCCTTGGTTTTTCTTATTTTACTCATTTCTTTAAAAAAGTTATATTACCAAGTTAGGATCACATGTCTGGCTATGTCAGACCCCTATCACTCCTTTCTTTCTCCCAACCCAGCATCACCAGAATGATTTCTTGGCCTACTAGAGTCAAGCACTGAAAAATCAGGTCTGTACTACTAAGGCCACGTTATTACCAGGAATATCCAACAACAACCTAGACCACTACTAGGGAGTGGCTACTCTTCAAAAATGGAATGTTTTGTGTCCTACCTTTTTTATAAGTTCATTATGGTTTATGTTATAAAATCAGACTTTTCAAAACATAGGAGACATTCTACAGAAGGTAACTGTTCACATAGTCAGTGACTATGAAGGTAATAATAAAAGCATGATCTATGTGTATTATCTTTTATTTTATTTTGTTGGAAATGAGGCTTTATTGATAAGAAAATAATGTAGTAATATTAGGAACATATCTACTAGCACAGTCTATAAAACAAATTTCAAAAAAGTGGGGCAGGAGCCAGGGAAAAGGGGGTTCAGGTTTATGTTGACTAGATTTACAGTGAGCTAACAATGTACTCAGATTTAATAGTACATCAGTAAAGAAACAACACATATTATGAAGGAGAAAGGTAAACATATCAGTGAAGAATATACAATAGGCATACATTATCATATATAATATATCATATGTACTGGAAAAGATGGGGAAATGTTTGGGACGTTTGGTCTTACAATACAACACATGTCAATTCCAGATTTAAGTATGTAAATGAAAAAAGAGTGTCTGTTGATCAATAATAGATGACTCCACTGGGTTTTTGTTTTTTTGTTGTTGTTGTTTTCTTTGTTTTGTTTTTGTTTTTTGTGGGGTTTTTTGTTGTGTTTTTTTTGTTTGTTTGTTTGGTTTTTGAATTACACCCGGCAGCACTCAGGGTTAATCCTGGCTCTATGCTCAGAAATTGCTCCTGGCAGGTAAGGGGACCATAAAAGAATGCCGAGATTCAAACCATCATCCTTCTGCATGTAAGGCAAATGCCCTACCTCCATGCTATCAGTCTGGCCCCACAACCAAAAGTTCTAAAGGCTTTCTTCTGGTTCCTTTGCTCTGAGATTGCTGCTAACAGTGATTGGGTGACAGTGCTAGTGATCAAACCCAAATGGGCTGCATGCAAGGCAAAGTGCCTTACCTGCTAAACTCTTTCAGGTCCCACTATGGATATTTTTTAAGTAACAGAAGGTTTCTAAGGACAAGAAGGATTTTTCCTTAGATCCATTCCTAAGTTAATTCTCTTCAACAGAATGTCAATTTCATAGAGCATGAAGTTGATCTACTTAATTCACTGCTCTATCCCCAGAGTCAGGATATGGAGTGCAATAGCCATTTGTTTAATCAATAGGTGGATATATTCCTCAATTGATAGATTGAACAAATGTGGTTCTTTTCTTCCTATGATGTAGATTCTAAACTCAAAAAGTCTACTCAAGCAAACTCCCTCTCCTGCCTTCATCAATTTTGCCCATCAAGAAGCAGACAATGTGGTTAACATGGTAAGCTAAAGGCCTCACTCAGACCAGAGACTCCTAGATTGGAACTCCAGTTCTGTCATCCATGGTAATGAGCTACAAATGTGTTATTTACTCTCAGTAAGTTTTCATTTTCCCTTTATATGCTGGAAGTGCGAAGAGTATTTCTTCAAATGTTTGGTGTAACAAAGGAGAGCAGGGATACTTGTTTATTTTAATGTCTGGCACAGAATGGGGCTCCATCAATGAGTTCTCAGTACACAAAAAGCAATACACTACCAGATCCCAATATCTCTCATAGTGGGAGGTGAGCCAAACTTATCTATTAAACATACATAGGTGGGGTCCTCTAAGAAACACATCACAGGGTCCCTCTCAAGTCACCTTGACTGACTGCATCCACTCCAGGTCTGAACCACAGAACCCCAGTCACAAATAGCCAGAGGTAAACTGTATGTATCAACCAGATAGGAGAAACTGAGGAAAACTTATTATAACCCCTCCCAGGCCAAAATGGTAATCTCACCTGGAGAGGCAGACCAGCCGTCTTCTGGGAGGAGTCTATGGAAGGTAACAAAGGGGTTGCTTGATGGGTGTAAAGGATTCAGGAAGAAGCAGCAGCAGCAGTTGGCAGAATGGAGGGATAAGAAACAAGTTTAAGTGCAGGGTGGCTTATGGAGCCTGCTTAAAAGATTAGCTTTGAAGCCACACATGTTGCTAAGGCCTAGTAATAATAAAGCTTCATGTCTCCTGGAATCTGACTGCTGTGGATCATTTCCTTGCCGCTACCCTGAACCCACATACTGGCCAGATGGAAGGGGTTGCAGGCACCTGTCCTGGCCAAGAATGGCCTCATCACTATCCACCACCATCTAGAACTCTAATAAATTAATTAATTAATTCTACAGCAATGAGTACCAGCACTGCCCTAGATAATTTCTCAAGTGTTACATCCTGCTCTGAAATTAATAATAAAAGCAACTGTGGGATTGAGTGGTGTGGAGAAATAGATACCTCAATAGATTGAACACATTTTGTATGTGGAAGGCCCAGATTTTATCTCTGACATTGCATAATCACCTGAGCACTGCCAGGAATAAACTCTAAGCACCTCTAAGTATGTCTTCCCCCAAACCCCCACACTCCCACTAAAAAAAGGAACTGTGGATGGTGTTGCCTCATTAACATACTTTCAATGAACAGCAGGAGAAAAAGGCACATAAGCCAATTATACTCACATTTCTGAGTAATGGTAATGCTTCTAGTTCCCTACTTTTGTAGGGAACTTTCACATCATCTCATTTTATGTTCTCTTGCTTTTTCATTATGTAACTCCTGAGCAAATCCCTGAAATGTTATGTGAAATAAAGATAGATAATAGTCAACCAATAATTCTATTACTCCTGTTGAAAACCATAGGGGAAAAAAGTAATCATTGTTTGCATCTTATACTGAGAGTAAATCATCTCAGAGAAGTAAACGGACCTACCCAAGGTCTGATACACATCACTGATGATGGAGTGGAATTCAGAGCCATCTCTCTCTGATGCTCAGCTTATTTCCTTTCCACACTACTATGACTCTTCTCAGGTCTCTGGGTCTTCTGCTCTCTAGAAGCCTTTTGCCCACCTCTTCCTAGAAAAACATTTCTATATTTAGGATTATGTCCTTGGGGTAAATGCTCAGGAAAAAACTTATGAAGTCAAAGGCCATGAACAAATTTACAGCTCATGCCCAATTGTCATTTAAAGACAGGTCATTATGTCCCTGAGGCCCAGGGAGGAAAAGTGATCCATGAGAGCTAAGATAGGACCAAAAATGCAGTCAGTTATCTTTGCTTTGCCTCACACTTTTGTCTAAAATCCAGCAATGCCTTCCACATGTGCAATCTTTTCCTTTCCTGAATATTTCCCAGCCACACTATTTTAGACATCTAGACTCTTAAGACTGTCCTGCATAAGTCAGAGCTTGTGAAACAGCTGGGACCCAAGAAAAAGCAGGGAATGATCAAAACACATCAGTAGACTCGGCTCTTCACCTAAAATAAACACTACTGTCAAGTCAGAGAAGTAATATCTCTGGGAAACTGAACCCCAGGATGGAGAGAAAGTAGAGTTACCTTCTGTCTCTCCCTAGAATTCACTGACACTTAACAATCTCTAAAAGTAATGTGAGTCATACTATCTCAGAAGATAACTCAAATAAATGATTGGAGCTCATGATTTGCATGCAGCAAGTTCCAAATTTGATTTTAATAACACATGCATACCTACCTGACCCTTACCCAAGCAATCTTAGGTGTTTCTAGAAACTCCCTGCATTATGGGGCTGAAGCATCAACTAACTCATCCAGAACATGCTCCTAAACCACCACACTTGGCATTGATAGGTAAAAATATCATTAGGAATGGCAGCTAGACTCTGAGCATTGCTGAGCCACACAAAGATGTCCCCCAAAAAATATTGAAGAAGTTATGAGCAGTAACATGTTCTAGTTTCTTACACAGGCAATTGTATCTTAAATTGTATTATATCCTCTATTCCATTAAAGTGTCATTACCTATCAAATATTGGTGAGAAACTATGAGGGGAGGTTGTGAGAATTAAATGAAAGCACCTAGGTAGTCTCATCAACATGCCTAACATCTTAAAAGAGTTCATTGCTTTAGGGCATAGATTTTATATATGTTAATTGAATGTGTATATTGTTTCACAGTCTATAATAGAAGTTGACATCATTGTCAATTACTAGGGTTTCAGTAAATAACAAACTTTGGTGTCCTAAAATTAACTCCAGATGTGATTATGAGAGGGAGGGATGTGGTCATCAGAGAGTAATTCTACTATGCTGACCACTCAGTAAATACATGTATTTACTCTATTTGCCTAGATGTCTATTTGACCAGATGTCCATGCTAACTTTGAATAGTCTTGGTTTATCATTGTTATATTGGGGTGAGGATGAATAGTTCTCTCTTTAAACTTTGAATTCTGAATTATTAGTAAAAGCAGCAGGTCATTTAATAGCTGTGGAATCCTGAAGAAGTTACCTAATTCTATAAACTTCCAAGTTCTTCACATAAAGTGAAGAAAAATCAGGTCTCACCTCAAAGAGTCATTACAATGATCCAAGAGATATGCATTTTTAAAGAGGTGCCTGTCATAAAACAGGCAGATATGATCATTAGTAGGTCACATTAGTTCTTTAGGAAAAAATATTTTTCCAACATGCTTTGGAATCAGATTTTGGCATGCATGGTGTCTCATAAAGTTTAAATGGTAAAAGACTTTGTTGTCTCATAAGTAGAGAATAACCTCTAAAAATCCAGGCAGTAAGGTCTTCAGATATTGATTGTTCATTACATATGCCAAATGAGAATGTTGACTCTGGTGAAATGTTGTCCTTGTTTCCTTTGCAGAGTCACTGACAATGATTTCTGGTGACTGGTGGTCATTTCTTCCACCACAGGATGTGCTAAATATTTGCAGTTGATCATTATTGGATGAAAGTCTTCAACAGCTATATTTAACTTGTATTCTAATAACATTGGCAGAATGAGGTTACCCATGACCTTGGCTATCCATTATCTTCTATGACTTTTTTTTCTGGTGAGCATGTTTCTCGCTGCTCTCCCTGGCTCCCTGGGCAGATATAGAACAGGGACACAGGCAGGGGGTAAGGAAGGGTGACTTTCAATCTTGGAATCTGATGCCAGGGCTACAAAATGGTTTCGCTACAGAGGATTCTGCTTAGACACCTCTTTCATTTCACAAATGGAAACCCCAGAGCACAGACACTTTGAAGAATGTGCTGGAGCTCATAGCACAAGCTAATGGGAGAGGGAAAACCAGGGCCTCTGGCTGATTGCCATTCCTCTTTCTGCTATATCCAACCACAAAATTGTTTTCAATAGATACTTAACGGCATGATGCATCCTCTTCATTTCCTTTCCCAGATTTGCTTAACCATGAGTTCCCTCCACAAGAGCACCTAGTACAAATCACACCCTTGAATACCTAAAGAAATATTCTTTACTTTATTCAAGAAAGTTTTTGTGTTTCTCTACATATTCACACCTATAGCCAAGCTGTCCTGCTTGAACACAGAAGACTTCTGTCACCATGATTTCTTTTTGTCATGTGACCTGACCCAATGGTTCCCATCTTCTTCCTTGCACCAACAACCTTATGCCTCATGTACAGGGTTTTTCTAAGTGCAACACTATTGTGCAAGACACTTGACTGAAGATTTTCACATTTGCTGGTCCCCCCTAATTGGTCTCACTAAGATGTGCAGACCAATGGGCTTATGTGCCCAACTAATACTCATTCTGTTCTGTCACTGCTAGTATAGATTTTCTGCCAGGATGGGTGTTATTTTGGGGTGACTGTTGAGTTACAGTTACACTTGGCAGCATAGGAAAATAAGTTCCCTCTAGAGTACCCTGAACCACTAAGAATCAGAGACAGAAAAAGGCAAACATAAAATGTGTTCTCCTTCATCATACACAGACTCTCCAGAGAGAAAGAGAGTCATACATGAGTCCATGTAATCTCTTCACAGATGCTTTTCAAATATTAGGGATCCAGAAAATGGCTGCAAGTTAGGGACAATTTAGCATCACACTTTGTACTTTTTTCTCCCTTGCTCCTCTTCATTTTACTTTTTACGCCTAGTCTTTCACTCCGGAATCTTACCTACCAATAGTGCTTTACTTGAGTATATATGTTAAATTCAGTCTCTATTTTCTAATAAACCTAGTTAAGAAACAGATAAG